>NW_016829307.1:0-2734 GCF_001698545.2 Rhinopithecus bieti | reverse complement strand
AAATACTCATTATGAAGCAGAGGAGGGAAGATATGGGAACTCATAACTGGGGCTAGAAACAAATTGACCGGTCAATCAAAAACCCAGCTGATCCCCCTTGCCTCCCAACTGGGGCAAAAGTCTGCATTTTCTTAGCTCTGGGGGAAAAATCTTGAAGTGTGAGCCTTTCCACCTTTCCTTTCAGGACCCCACTTTTACCTTTTGGTGCCCACTCCTCTTTCCCCTTTGTATCATCCAAACACTAGGTCCTGTCCATTTTCTATCCCAGGCACCTGTAGCAGAGCTCAGTTCCTGGAGGCTTGTTTATTTCTGACAATAAATTCACACAGTGTTAATGGTGTTAATGGCCAATAACAGTCCAATGTGTTACTTTTCCCAGGGCCTTTCAAAACACAATGTGTGCTGCACATTATCTAACCCTGGCTCAAAACACAGAATAAATAGCAGACTGGGGTCAGTCTCCTGTGGGACTCCTATGTTGGGGATATTCTCCTTCCTCCTTGGGCAGCCCAGTGGCTGAACTAAGTCTGATGTGCACTTAGTATCAGAGAAAGGTTAAGTCCTTGGTGCATAAGGCTGGAAATGACTGATGACCTATAACATGTTGCAAGAGGGGGTAGGTCAAGGACTACACCCACCCTGTGTGGCCCTCTGTGCTTGGCTCACTGACTCTCACCACACTTGTGGTCTCTAGCCTAGGCCCTTGCTAGGGATTCTTCTTTTTTGTTTATTTGTTTTTTGTTGTTGTTGTTGTTAATTTTTATTTTAGGTTCAGAGGTACATATACAGGTTATATAGGTAAACTGTGTGTCACAGGGGTTTGGTATACAGATTATTTCATCACCTGGGTAATGAGCATAGTACTTGATAGGTATTTTTTCTGATTTTCTCTGTCCTCCCACCCTCCACCCTCAACTAGGCTCCTGTATTTGTTGTTCTCCTCTTTGTGTCCATGTGTTTTCATTGTTTAGCTCCCTAATACCAGGGTTACCCCTTTCTTTCTGATGGAAAATTTTGTATGCACAAGGACCAAACTGGAAATTGCTTTGTCAAAATTCTGGCGTACTGTGCTTCTAATTAGGCATGTTTCAAATTATTCTGTCATTTTGGTTCCTTGTCATCTCCTGGTTATTTTAGTATTTCAATCCCTTGACCAATTGGTTAAGCTAGATTCCCTAAATCTCACTTCCCTGTGTGCCCATGGACACAGACACCCCACCCTACCCAGCCTACGATTCTAGATTGGTAGACTCCAGATTGTCTTCCTGGGAATTCTCTGTGCTAAGCCTGAGAAAGTGCGTTACAATAATTTTATTGATCATACTTATGAGGCAGATGAGAGGAGATATGGGAACTGATAACTGGGACCAGAAACCAACTGACCAGCCAATCAAAAATAACTTTTCAATTCCCACTAGAGCCTTCTGCTGTCCAGGGTGCTGTGGAACACAAAAGAAATATTCAAAGTGGTCTCTGTCCTCAAAGAATTTTTGAAGAAGATTGACAATTACTGTTTACTTAGAGATTAATTGCTAAGTGTTGTGGTGCTGTAAGTTAAAAAGTTGGCAGAACTACAGAGGAGGTGGAACCTAGGGTGGTCCTTGAAGGGTGAATGGAGAATGGGCAGTGGCACATGGGAGTTTGGGCATTGAAGAGCCTCGGCTGACACAGAGGAAGATATAGGTTAGTGAGGAGTGGGAAACAGGATTGGAGAAGTGGGGCAGGGTCAAATAGGGAGAGTCTTGAAAGCACAAGAGTGGAGATTGGATTTTATTCTGGGGCAGTAGGGAGTCATTATGGATTCTTGAGCAGTGACACATCACGAAGAAAGTGGTGTTTGGAAAGGTTAATCTGGGGCAATATAAATAAGTGGACAAAAGAAGGGTAGAATCTAGGGAGATGCAAAAGTGATCCGGAGCTGAGGGGGAGGAGCCTTGGTCTGGGTTGGTGGCAGAAAGGATGGGGAGTCAGGGATGACCTCGAGACACATTTTAGAGGTATAAATGTGGGGACTTGTTGATAATCTACTGATGAGGGAGAGGAAAATGAAACCCATGAGGAAACTGAAGTATGTGGGTTGAGGAGCCCAGAGGACTGACAGTGTCTGACTGATGGACAGGTGTGGGCTGGTTGAAGACAGGAACTGGTTTTGCAGGGCAGATAATGATGTTAGCTTTGGATATGAAGCATGGGGGGTGACTCAGGGAAATCCAGGTGGAGTTGTTTTGTCAGCAGTTGGAAATGTGAGACCCAAGACAGGAGCATGGGCTAGAGGCTAGGGCTGTTGACGTTGATTTGGAAGGTTGGATGCAGCTGAAGCTTTGTGAATGCATCTGCTCTCAGAGGGAAGGAGTAGAGGAAGAAAGGGAAGGGCGAAAGTTAGATTTTGGGGTAGAAATTCTTATTGCAGAAGTGGCAGCAGAGGAGACTTGATCCTGGAGACCCCAGGGAGTCAGTGTGGGCTCTGATGTGATGACAGCCTGCAGACAGGTTGAGCAGGAGGAGTGCTGGGGCATGATGAAAGAAAGAAAGACCCTGCACGCTCCAGGAGCACACGATTAGAAGAGGTGTTCAGAGGAGGGATTTGGGGTGGTGAGTGGGAATCAGCTACTTGCAGAGTTGATCAGTGAAAGGAAAAAGAGGTGTGTGCTTAGCCAGAAGGGACGTTAGTATCCAGAAAAGAATTTTGTTTTTTATCAGAGTCATAGCAGGTTTGGAGGTGACAGGGAGAGAA
>NW_016829306.1:0-1262 GCF_001698545.2 Rhinopithecus bieti | reverse complement strand
GAAAGAAAGAAAGAGTGGGGTGGGAGAGAGAGAGAGATATCTACTGCTTTTTTTATTTTTTATTTTTAATAAGGCATTAATCCCATTAGGGGACCTAACTAGCTCTTATTACCTCCCAAAGGCCCTAGTTCCAAATACTATCATATTGACAATTAGGGCTTTCAACATATCAATTTTGAAACACAAACATTCCTTCAGTCCACAGCATTCTGAAAACCAACTATTCTAACCTTTGCAGTTTTTTTCTATCATTATCTTTTCATGATTTGCATGAAATCCTTTTGTATAAAAATCATTTTTCCTCAGGGTTGGGTGCAGTGACTCACGCCTGTAATCCCAGCACTTTCAGAGGCCAAGACAGGCAGATCTCTTCAGTCAAGGAGTTAAAGACCAGCCTGGGCAACACAGCAAAACCTCATCTCTACTAAAAATACAAAAAATTAGGTAGGCCTGATGGTGCATGCCTATAGTCGCAGGTACTGGAGAGGCTGAGGTGGGAGGATCTCTTCAGCCCAGAAGGTTAAGGGTGTAGTGTGCCAAGATCACACCACTGCACTCCAGCCTAAGTGACAGCGTGAGACAATGTCTCAAAAAGATATGTTTGTGTGTATATATATATACACACACACACACATATTTATACACACACATACATACATATATGTATATACGTGTATATATACACATATATGGATATATATGTATCTATATATAGATACATATGTGTATATATACACATATTTTTCTTCAGTTTATGTTACACATTCAAACTACAAATGTTTTTAATATATTAATTTTAACTTTCCCTTCTCTTTTCCTGAAAAACAATTCTTAATTTTCATTAAATCAAGTTTAGCAAATATTTGACTAATACTTTTCTTTTGTAATATTTAGTAAGTCTTTCACATTCTCCACATCCACAAAGATATATTTTCATGTTCTTTTTTTTTTTTTTCGTTGAGACGGAGTCTTGCTCTGTCGCCCAGGCTGGAGTGCAGTGGCCGGATCTCAGCTCACTGCAAGCTCCGCCTCCCGGGTTTACGCCATTCCCCTGCCTCAGCCTCCCGAGCAGGTGGGACTACAGGCACCCGCCACCTCGCCCGGCTAGTTTTTTGTGTTTTTTAGTAGAGACAGGGTTTCACTGTGTTAGCCAGGATGGTCTCAATCTCCTGACCTAGTGATCCGCCCGTCTCAGCCTCCCAAAGTGCTGGGATTACAGGCTTGAGCCACCGTGCCTGGCCTATTTTCATGTTCTTAAATTT
>NW_016829305.1:0-2031 GCF_001698545.2 Rhinopithecus bieti | reverse complement strand
ATTTTATTTTTTAAAAAAATTATTTGATAATTCAGGGGTACATGTGCAGACTTGTTACACAGGTAAATTGTGTGTCATTGTATAGGTAAATTGCATGTCACAGGGGAATGGTGTACAGATTATTTAATTTGTAAGCTTTGCTTCCCCTGCTATATTTCTGAAGAGTAATGTAAAAAACTAAAGGGAACGATCTTCTGACAATATTTAGGAAAGGGTGAGAATTTGTAAATTGCTCTGTTCCAAAATCATTTCAAAGAGCCTCATGTGAATTCTTTGAGAAAAATTATTTGAGAGTGAGAAACAGGGAATGAAATACATTGTATTCATTCAAGGAGAGAAGAATAAAAGGAAATTTTAAAAGAGGCAAAGAAATATGGTGATAAAATTAAGGCCATTGTGTCAACAAAAATCCAAAATGTGCTTGAATGTTTACTGATCAAAATAAGATAATGTCTCTTTGGTTAAAAAAAATTAGAGAGTCTTTAATAAAATTTACTCCTAAAAATAGTTAGAGATTGTTTTAGTCACTTTGCATTGCTTCCTGCTACTAAATCTAAGCACCACTGAGTTTTTCAAATCAGTTTGCCTTTAAGGTGTTTCCATGAACACTGATGCACACAGGCACGGGTACCTAATAAAGCCCCAGGAAAGCAGGACTTTGTCATGGTGAACTGCTGACTAATCTGACAGTTGAAGAGTTTGATTTCATTAGTTCTTCATTAATAACTCGGGAGCAGTAGTGAGTGTGTGAAGGAGGCAGAATCAACTGGCAACTGTTTCTGGGAAGATGCCAGATAGTGCTGCTCCCCCATGTCTAATTTTAGATAATTTAATTTTGTATTATAAGGCTGCTATACCAGGTAAAAATACGTAATGAATTTTACAAAATATATACAAATTATGTCAGCGTATTTTTGGCACATCTATGTGTCTGCTGTACAACAGCATGTTAAACTAAACATGTTGGCCAGGCACGGTGGCTCATGACTGTAATCTCAGCACTTTGGGAGGCCAAGGCAGCTGGATCATGAGATCAGGAGTTCAAGACTAGCCTGGCCAAGGTAGTGAAACCCCACCTCTACTAAAAATACAAAGATTAGCCAGGCATGGTGGCGCTTGCCTATAATCCCAGCTACTTGGGAGGCTGAGGCAGAGAATTGCTTGAACGTGGGAGGCAGAGGTTGCAGTGAGCCGAGATCGCGCCACTGCATTCCAGCCTGGGTGACAGAGCGAGACTCCAGCTCAAAAAAGAAAAAAGAATTTAAAAAACCAACTAAATATGTCAAATATGGTAACTCAAGTTTTCATTGATAGCACACAGAATCAATTTAAGTACCAATTATCAAACCTCATCACTCCCCAGATAATAAAATAACTTGTTGGGTTAATTGAAGATTGTCTAAGTCATAGTTGATAAATAGAAAACAAATCACATTGCATAAAGGAGAAAACACTTAACAAAAATTAGATATATTAAAATGATGTCTCAACAATTTGTTTAATAAAGTGTCCTAAACCTTTAGATACTGGTTCTAAGCTTAATTTTCCCGTTTAAAATTAATTTAGGAAGTGACTTTTTGGACTAAGTGTGGATGTAGTCTTAAAGCTTGAAACTTGCTCCCTGACTACAGGAAGTTGTCAATCTAATTTAAACTGGAAGATGTGCTTTCACAGCTGGGGCCATGTTGGGATCTTTAAGTTTGAACCTTCGGGAGAAAAACAATACATGAAACAGCAAGCACCTTTGCGAAGCTGCTTTGCAGCACAGAGAGAAGTTAAAATGTTGTTTTCTTAAAACACTTCTAGAATTCACTGTAACTTTTCCCTTCACTCCAATAAACCTTGTTCATTTTATGAGTGATTAAATCAATAAACTTCACAAGAAGGAAATAAAAGTTCTCAGATTACCGACCTCATGCTGCGTGACTTTTAAAATTTACTTTGCAAGTTGCCTTCTAAAATTAATTATCATTATAAAAATGTTCAATGACAGTGGAATGTTTGCAATTTTAAGATAGCCATATTAATACA
>NW_016829304.1:0-786 GCF_001698545.2 Rhinopithecus bieti | reverse complement strand
AAATATTAAATAAAAAATTGCCAAAATAAAGGTGAAATAAATACCTTAGATTGAAAAGAGACATACAATGCCAAAAAAGCGAAAAAAACCTATGCATCAACATATAATAGTGGAAATGCACTAAAATTCCAGAGAGTATAGATGATAGTCAAAGAAAGAAGAATCAGGTTGACAACATAGCATCTCCGGATGCAAGAAGACAACGGAATGACGTTTTAAAAATAGCGAAGGAAAGATGTTTTCATCTAGATATGTATAACCAGTCAAATGGACATTTATATATGAGTGTAAAAAATATATTATCAGACATTAAAAAAAGGTATAGATGGTTTTCCACACACACACACAAAACATGCATTAAAGGAAAAAAATCTGGGAGATGCTAAAAAGAAATATAAGACTTATCACAGTCTTTGACATGTAATAGGTTCGCTGTAAATATTTGCTGAACTAATGTAAACTGAGGTAATATTTGTTGATGGAAAAGAATGCCTAGGAACTGGAAAGCTATGAAGTTGAAACATAGGGACAAAATAAAATCATAACAAGACATATTTACAGGTTCCCTGGTGTCCTCTTGTTCCCTAATCCAATATAGCTTTCCTTTTTGATACACACTTTTTGCTATGTCAATGATTTAGATTTTAGCCGGGGAAAATGTCTGTGAGATTTATAGAGAGGAATTAAATGTTATCAAATGCCCAAGGCACCAAAATCTCTTTTGTATCAAACACACAAAATCATTAATGTATTAAGGGCATATATTTCTATTATTAGTTCATAGGT
>NW_016829303.1:0-3423 GCF_001698545.2 Rhinopithecus bieti | reverse complement strand
TGGAAGAGACAAAGAAGAGGACTAAAATCTATTGAACCCCTTACTTGATCCCCAGTGATGCTAGGTGCTTGACATGCAATTCTGATAATAAACTTGGGAAGTGATTGTTGTTATCGCTATTTTATGGATATAGCAACTGAGGTTCAGAGAGGGAGAGTGAAGGTCCAAGTCACACACTAGATTCAAACCTGGTATGAAGTCCATATGGGTCTCACTCTGCTATGTTGCCTCCAGTGGTCTTGGAACACTGCTTGCCATCCACTGGGTGTGTTAATTCCCATCACCAACTTCACATAGAATGTGGGAGGCTGTACTATTCTTGCTGTGGATATATATATATTTTGAGACGGAGTCTCGCTCTGTTACCCAGGTTGGAGTGCAGTGGCCTGATCTCGGCTCACTGCAAGCTCCGCCTCCCAGGTTCATGCCATTCTCCTGCCTCAGCCTCTTGAGTAGCTGGGACTACAGGCACCCACCACCATGCCCGGCTAAGTTTTTTGTATTTTTAGTAGAGACGGGGTTTCACCGTGTTAGCCAGGATGGTCTTGATCTCCTGACCTTGTGATCTGCCCACCTTGGCCTCCCAAAGTGCTGGGATTACAGGCATGAGCCATGCCGCAGATATGTTTGATAGCACTAAAGGTCTGGGTATAGTAAGGGGTACTCGAATGGAAAATCCAAATCCTGTTTCCTGATTCCTTAGGGACAAGACATAAAGAAGACTTATGAAAGGAAATGGAGGGAGACATATACATTAAGCTCACTAACTCCAAGTCATGGGAAGAACTTTAAGGTCCTCTGGCAGCTAGACTCACCAACTCAGGAGACAGCTGGGACAGGGACTGTTGGCAAGAGGAACATTGTCTTTCCCAAGCCAACCCATTTCTGCTGCAGTGACATTAAAAGATAAAATGTTCAAAACTCTCTGACTCTTACCACTTCCTAGGTGGAGGCAGACATGAACTGCATAAATAATGAGGTATATTTTTTCACTTAAGATGTTCAGTGCCTATCCAAGGAAGAAAGAGTCTGTCAGAAAACATTCACTTAGGGCCTGCACATTTTCAAGAAGCTGAAAGCAGAGTAGGAAGTGAAATCACTACGCTTACATTTGGCAAGAGGACTGCAAAACTGCCCCCAAGCTAAACAATTTGGACCTGTGCACCCTTTTCTCTTCCATCTCTTTGTTTGGACAAGTCACAGCAAGAGCACATAACAGATTTACCAGCACTATTCATGTGTTTTTAACTTTACGAGCAAAGCCTTCTCTTTGGTATAAAGAAAAGGAAGGGTCGGTCATGCCAGAGAGTGCCTGTTGCCACTGAGAAAACTTGTGAGGGTTACCAGAATGAAAAGACAGATACAAATGAAGAAAGGCAGAGTTTCACATGCAAAAAAGGGGAAAAAAATCTTTTCCTTGGCATAGAAAAATTTCATCCTGGAGGTTCTTTTTTCCCTTTTTTTTTTGGCAATGTGATAAACACCTTAAAATAGAGTTATGAAACAGAAACAGATTCTACAGAAGGAGGAAACCAAGACTAGTGACCTCAGAGAACTTATATATCAAACCTCTCATTCTAGAGATGACAAAACTGAGGCCAGAAGGATGATGATGTCCCCCAAGTCAAAGAGTTTGTCATTGACTGCTATGGTTTGAATGTGTCCCTCAAAGTTCATGGGTTGGAAACTTAATCTCGAGGACAACAGTGTAGAGAGGTGAGACATTTAAGAGGTGATTAGATCATAAGGGTTCTGCCCTCGTGAATGAATTAATATCATTATCTCAGAAGTGAGCTCATTACTGTAAGAGTGAGTTTGTTATAAAAAGGAGTTTGAGCTGGGCGCAGTGGCACAA
Source organism: Rhinopithecus bieti (assembly GCF_001698545.2). Taxonomy (NCBI): domain Eukaryota; kingdom Metazoa; phylum Chordata; class Mammalia; order Primates; family Cercopithecidae; genus Rhinopithecus; species Rhinopithecus bieti. The sequence goes on along the minus strand of NW_016829303.1, from coordinate 1,568 downwards.
GCCTGTAGTCCCAACTACTTGGAAGTCTGAGGCAGAGGATGGATTGAGTCCAGGTTCAAGACCAGCCTGGGCAACATTGCAAGACCTTGTATCTGAAGAAAAAAAAAAAGTGAGCTTGTCCCTCTCTCTCATCTCTCTCATCTGTCTCACCATGTGATGCCTTCCACCATGCTATGACACAGCAAGAAAGCCCTCACCAGATGTAGCCCCTCAACTTCCCAGCCTCCAGAACCATGAGCCAAATAAGCTCATGTTGTTTACAAATTACCTAGTCTGTGGTATTTTATTATAGCAGCACAAAACTGATTAACACATGACCAAATTAATAATGAAGCTCAGCTTCTAGTGGGCCTTTTCGCTGTCCTCCTTTGCTCTGCATTCCCTTGATTACAATGAAGAGCCTTCAGTAAAAGGTCATCTCATTCATCCTCAGGCATTAGCTTACCTAGTCTTAAATAAACATATGTCGGCATTTTCCAGGTTTAGCCTTAGAAGAAGCCTTTTAGCTGAGGAGGGGGGTGGGAGAGGACCAATTAATTCTCTTCTCTAAATCACCTTCCCCTTGGAGTCTATCTGCAGTCCTGCTACCATTTCCATGCTGCCCTCCCCACTACTACCCTCCATTCCCCCATCCCCATCAAGGGGTTCTGTTAATTCTCTAACACATGAGCCAAAGAATGAACCCAACCCATTTTGGGGGTTGCCCTAAGCATAGCTGAGGTAGTCTGAACTTACAAAGAGACTTTACTAAAACAGAGGTAAGAGAAAAGGCAGTAGAACATAGTGGAGAGATCTGAGCTTTGAAATCAGAAAAATCTGGGTTTAAATCTCAGCTCTACAGCCCATTAGCTGTGCATATTTGAGTAAGTCACTTAACTTGTTAAATTTTCTCATTTGTTGGACATGGAGATAAAATTAGGGCATTTGATAAAAATTAAATAAAAGAGCATAAGGCATCTATCTCAGATCTTTGCATATAGTAGGCACTGATGTTCATAAAACATAAAAATAGTTTGATTTGGAAAGCAGGTTTTATGGTCAATCATCCAAAAAACATTTCCTGAGCCACCTTATCTGTGCCAGACTCTAAGTGCTGGGATAGAAACAAACAAGAAATGGTCCTTATCCTGCAGGAAATAATTTTTAATGGGTGTTATGGATTTCACTGTGTCCCTAAAAAGATATGTTGCAGTCCTAACCCCCAGAATTTGTTAATGTGACTTTATTTGAAATTAAGGTCTTTGCAGATATAATCAAGTTAAGATGAGGTCATTAGGCTAGGCCCTAGTTCAATATAACTTGTGTCTTATAAGATGAGAAAAATACCATATGAAGACAGAGACACATAGGAGGAATGCCATATGATGACAGAGGCAGAGATTGAAGTAATGCAGCTGCAAGCAAACTAAGGAACACCAAAGGATCGATGGCCACCATCAGAAACTAGATAAAGACAAGGAAGGATTCTACCTAGAATCTCAGAGGGAGCCCAGCTCTGCCAACACCTTGATTTTGGACTTGTATCCTCTACAACAGTGAGAACATAAATTTCTGTTTTTTTTTTTTTT
>NW_016829302.1:0-895 GCF_001698545.2 Rhinopithecus bieti | reverse complement strand
AATAATAATAATAAAAAAATAAAAAATAAAAAAACTTTATCGTTTTAATGCATACATATATCCTTGTAATCAAAACCACAAACAGGATACCAGAAATTCTAATACTCAAAAGTATTTCCTTATACTTCCTCTTTGTAGTAAAGCCTCCCCCCAACTGTATGCCCTGGAAACCACTGATACATTATCCATCTTTATAGTTTGGGTTATCATATAAATGAAATGATATATGAGTGGAATGTCATACAAATAAAACCACAGAGTATATAATATTTGTGACTGCCTTCTTTAACTCAGCATAATTATTTTGAAATCCACCTATGTTGTTTTGTGAATCAATAGTTTGTTCTTTTTAACTGCTGTGTAGCATTCCGTTATCTGAGTATACAACTGTGTTTTGTTTTCATCCATTCACACTCCAAGGAAAAGATAGTATTAATGACTGCGTTACAATGTTTTATTTAATTTTTCACTTTGTAAAACATTTGATGCATCTTGGCAGTGTGTTTGCACAAAGACTAAGTCAATTAAATTCCCCAAACTTGTAGATGAGAATGTATTTCTCAATCCCTTGCCAACATTGTGTAATTTTTCTATATAATTTTAATTGCATTTATTTGATTAATAACAGTTAATAGAGTTTTTAATTGTCTACATGTGCACCACACACTTTAATAAACGCTTTGCATAGATTCACTCATTCATTCCTGACGTCAACATCATGAAAATATTATTGTTAACACTTATAGGTGAAGAAATTGAAGCACAGAGAGGTTAGGTAAGCTATGATAGATTGTATACATTCTGATTCTAGATCCAAAGGTCTAAATCAATGTTATATATTCTACTTTCATTACTTTTGAAAGTAAAACTTTATTTCATGTTTATTATTTTCTTT
>NW_016829301.1:0-2848 GCF_001698545.2 Rhinopithecus bieti | reverse complement strand
AAAATTAAATTCCAATTTAATTTTGTTCTAATTTACTTAAAATTAATTTTAATTTAATTCTAAAATTATATTTAATGTTGTAATTTATTTTAATTGCATATTATATTTATTTTGAAACCAAATGAATGTGTTGAGAGGAGAGAAATTGTTTTACGTTTTTGCAAATCTCCTTAATGTGTAGCTTAATACAGGATATCTGGACTGTTCTGTTTCTGCATTTAATCTGTTGTGAAGTCACCTATCATGAATCTTCTGGAAAGCTGCACGTATATTTGTGAGAGAATGAAGGTAAAAATGGCAAATGACATCATAATATTATTATAAAAGTCATTCTGGCCTCCTATAGCCACTGAAAAAGTCTCCAGATGTCCCGGGGGTCCTTGGCCCACACTTGGAGAATCGACGTTCAGGCTCCTTTCTGAGCTGATCGCCTAGCTGAGCACGGTGGACGTCATGTGGTTGAGAACCTGCCCCTTCCAGCCTTCCTCTCTTCCATTAGCTTCCCTAAACCATTCATTTTTAGGGCATTATTTTCTATCAGATACAAACACCAGTGGAAGAGAGAACACATGAAACCATTAGTAGCTTAATGCCTTAATGTGAACAAATTTAATTCATTTCAACTTGAGAGTCCATGGGGTCGCAACAGAGATGAAAGAGAAAGTACGAGAGCCAGAAATAAGGTTGGAAAGACCCCTGTCCCCAGCAAAAGGCCAATTTCTTCTGGATTGCTTTCTGGATTCTTAGCTCACAACTATGAAAAGGAGCCATTCCCTGATCTATTTTAATAGCTTATCTTCAAAAACTCTCTGAACTATGGTACCCTGTGGCTACTACCTTCCAGTTTAGGACTTAGGGTTCCAGGAAGACAAAAGAGTTACAACTACTAATAAAAGTCCATCAAAGTAACTGCTCCTTTTTGAAAGTTTCAGCATTTATTTTGGATGTGGGGTTACACATGCAGGTGTGTTACATGAGTCTATAGCTAGTGAGTATCATACCCCTGGGTGGTTTTCCAATGCATGCCCCTCCCTGCCTTGGCCCCCGCAGTGCACAGCGCCTGTGGTTCCCGTGTGGACGTCCATGTGTGCTCAATGCATAGCTTGGAGCTCCCAGTTATGAGTGGGAACATGCAGTGTTTAAACCCCACTAATTTCCATGAAGAAGTATTTTTGTTGATAACCCTGCAGGACACTCTTTGTGTCTTCATCCTATTTTGTCTTTCGACCTCCTTTAAACCTAATAAGACTTATGCTGCTTTAGTCACCTGTACTTTTTAAAAAACCTATTTTTTTTCTCATTCTGACTTACTTATCCTTACAAGCATTGCTATTTCTTCATTCCTAAGGAAGTACACATTCGATTTAAGCGTCTGTGCTGACACATCCTTGGAAATTAAATTCTAGTCTTTTTTAATAGGGCAAAATGGAAATATAATCTCAGGTAATGCTTGCCAGTTCAGCTTCCTGCTGGTTTTTGCTGATGGAATTACAAATGTCCTTAATCGGAGGGAAATTCCAGTAAACTTCAGCCACTGCATATTTGTGCCTTTGCATGGGAAGGGTGGATCTCTCCTCAAGCTAGCTGCCGCCTGCATCTTCTGAGGGAAGAGCTACCTCCACCTGCGTGGGATGAATTCGATGGGATCGCTGGCCCTGCCGTCTGAGAGTGTGCTCCCTGAACTGGGAGGACTCTGCCGAGATCAGGTCATGCAGTCAGCCTGAGATGTGACCATGGGGGTGAGCTCAAATTATAGTTTTGGTAACATGCCTGCGTTTAGTCAGCAAAAGTAATTCACACCGAGGGGGAATGTGCAAGAGGTCAATAACAGAATGAGAAATTAGGTGCAGGGAAATGGGAGACAAAATGACTTAGAATGCAGGTTGTCAAGGAAGATGAAGTGATGATTAGAGGCAGGCGAGGGTGGCCTACCGGTGACGAAGGCCTGGGAGGGAAGAGGGCATTTGCTTCATAAAGAAAGTCTTCTGTGCTGCAGGAGAATCACCTGTGGAGAGGGGTGAACGGGTGAGCTGAGTCAACAGTGCAGGATAGTTGCCCTGTTACCACGTCCAAGCAGAGGTTTATTTGCTGGTAACTGCCATTTCAACAAAACAATACCACTGGAATACTCATAATTTAACAGTTTTTATTACACCACAACTTTGGAAAACATCTTTAAGCAAGGAATATAAGCCGAGGTTACATAGTACGTCAGGAAAAGTATAACCATTAAATTATTTAAATGTGTTTTGTCTATGATATTTTTTAAAAAAATCTATGTTTTCTGCGAGTAGTGAGCAATACTTATCAGTTGGTTAGTTACTTGTGGCTGTGAGTTTCATCACCAGCGTTATTGGAAAGGCATCTCCCCTCAACTTCATTTGCAGGGAAGCCTGAGTCGCTCTCAGCCGCCCCCACTTCGCGGCAGCTTCTGTGGAGCCCCCGACACCACAGACCCCAGAGCAGCCCCTGCCGGCAGCCTGCCTGCCCCGGACAGTCCTGAGCCGAGGATCCGTCAGCACTAACGGTGATGTTCTGTCTTGTGTAAGGCGTGGAGCAGTGTTTCTTAACGAATGAATTTGTGAAGAAACTGCACAGTTGCCCCAAACATTGTAGGAACTGAACGAGCACTCGTGGCTTCTCTCTTTGCAGAAATCTCTGTGGACTCTTTTCCGTTTGTGGGAGGAGTGTCTTTTTCTGGGGTGCGGTGGCTTCCTCTCCATGCTCGCCTCGCACACTCCCCGCTATGCCTCTGCTCTCCAGTCACTGGTCCCCGAGTCATGCCACGTCCCTGCTGCCTGAGGGGATGCATGCATGGCCCCCTCTGCCAGGACTGCCTGCCTCCATG
>NW_016829300.1:0-889 GCF_001698545.2 Rhinopithecus bieti | reverse complement strand
CAGAAAGCTCCTTTCTTGTTTTGTCTGAGGATATTTCCTTTGTCACCGTTAGCTTCAGTGGACTCCAAAATACCCCATGGAAGATTCCAAGAAAACACTGACCAAAATGCTCAATGAAAAGCACAGTGTAACTTTGTGAGATGAATTCACACATCCCAAAGCAGTTTCTTAGAAAGCTCCTTTTGGTTTTATGTGAGGATATTAAGGTTTTAATCATATTCCACAAGGTACATGCGAATATCCCTTTGCAGATTACGCAAAAATAGTGTTACCAAACTCCTCCATGAAAATAAAGGTGTAAATCTGTGAGACGAATTCACACATCAGAAAGCAGTTTCTCAGAAAGCTTCTTGTTGATATTTGTCTGAGCATATTTCCTTTATCACCATAGGCTTTAAGGCACTCCCAAATATACTATTGCAGATTCCACGAAAACAGTGTTAGCATCTGCTCCATGAAGAAAGAGGTGTAACTCTATGAGATTAATTCACACATCAAAAAGAACTTTCTCAGAATACTTCTTTCTAGTTTTTATCTGAGGATACCTCCTTTGTAACAATAGGCTTCAATGCGATCCAAAATATCCCTTCTCAGATTCCCCAAAAACAGTGCTACAAAACTGCTCCATGAAAAGAATTGTGTAACTCTGTGAGTTGAATTCACAAATCACAAAGTAGTTTCTCAGAAAACTTCTTTCTAGTTTTTTCTGAGGATTTTCCTTTTCACTCTAGTCCACAATTCGCTCTGAAATATCCCTTTGCAGATTAGATGATAACAGCATTAGCAAACTTCTCCTTGTAAAGAAAGGTGTAACTCTCTGAGATGAATTCACACATCACAAAAAAGTCTCTCAGAAAGTTTCTTTCTAGTTATTATCTGAGGATATTTC
>NW_016829299.1:0-2851 GCF_001698545.2 Rhinopithecus bieti | reverse complement strand
CTGTCGCCCAGGCTGGAGTGCATGGCATGATCTCAGCTTACTGCAACCTCCACCTCCCGGGTTCAATGGATTCTCACGCCTCATCTTCCCAAGCAGCTGGGATTACAGGCGTGTGCCACCATGCCCAGCTAATTTTTGTATTTTTAGTAGAGATGGGGTTTCACCACATTGTCCAGGCTGGTCTCGAACTCCTGACCTCAAGTGGTCCACCCACCTCGGCCTCCCAAAGTGCTGGGATTACAGGCGTGAGCCACTGTGCCCAGCCAAATTCTTTCTTTTCTAAACAATAAACAAACAAAGCCCACTAATAATTCCTACCTTCATCAGTCACTTAAAAAACAAAGGTCAATCTTTTTTTTATTTTGAGACAGAGACTCCCTCTGTCGTCCAGGCTGGAGTGCAGTGGCACCATCTTGGTTCACTGGAATCTCCGCCTCCCAGGTTCAAGCGGTTCTCCTGCCTCAGCCTCCCGAGTAGCTGGGATTACAGGCGTCTGCCACCGCGCCTGCCACCATGCTCAGCTAATTTCTGTATTTTTAGTAGAGACAGGGTTTCACCATGTTGGCCAGGCTGGTTTTGAACTCCTGACCTCTAGTGATCTGCCTGCCTCGGCCTCCCAGAATGCTGGGATTTAGCGGCATGAGTCACCATGCCCAGCCCGTTAATCTTGCTTTCTTAACTGCCACAGCCTTACAAAGTAATGGTGCAGTAAGGGTCATCTATGTGATATTTAAATATATGAGTTATAATCTTTCAGCAAAGATTACATACGTCTATAGGTCTAATTATTCTGACAGGGTTATGTGAAATAATTAAATAATGAAAAGAACAAAATGCTACAATTCTCAACAGTGACTTCATAAGGTTTTGGCAACTTTTTTTTTCTGAGAAAGAAGTCAATGGTATAATATAAATAACACATGAAATGCCACTTTACTACTCTTAAGAAATTCATGTAGTGTGTACATGAGGTCATACTGAAGAATTCATTCAAATCAGACTGAAATAATATACTTTATTTATCCAGAAGCCACCTGAAAATTTCAACTATCTAGACAAAGCTCTCTGGGTGATTTTGATATGCACTAAAGTTTGAAAATTAAGAATCATGAATCTAAAACAAAGTCAGACTAGAATATAAGCAAAAAAAAGTGTGTGGGGGGGGCTCTGAGTAACCAAAATAATGTAAATGTAGTAAAGTGTATACCGTATATTTAACTCTTTATTTAGAAGAGCCAATATTTATGTTTATGTCAGACATGATCCTGATTACAAGAATAAGATATAGATATAATTTTTAAAGCACTTTCACATATAGGGTCTCACAGGCACAGTTTTCAGTAGATTAGAAGTGTTGGGTGATGGGCCGGGCACAGTGGCTCATACCTCTAATCCCGGCACTTTGGGAGGCCAAGGCGGGTGGATTGCCTGAGGTCAGGAGTTCAAGACCAGCCTGGCCAACATAGAGAAACCCCGTCTCTACCAAAAATACAAAAAATTAGCTGGGCTGGTGGCAGGTGCCTGTAATCCCAGCTACTCGGGAGGCTGAGGCAGGAGAATCACTTGAATCCAGGAGGCAGAGGTTGCAGAGAGCAGAGATTGCGACACTGCACTCCAACCTGGGCAACAAGAGCAAAACTCCATCTCAAAAAAAAAAAAAAAAGCCAAAAAAAACCAAGAAGTGTTGGGTGATTAGGAAAATGAGATTGGGGAAATGGGCCGGGCGCGGTGGCTCAAGCCTGTAATCCCAGCACTTTGGGAGGCCGAGATGGGCGGATCACGAGGTCAGGAGATCAAGACCATCCTGGCTAACACGGTGAAACCCCGTCTCTTCTAAAAAATACAAAAAACTAGCCGGGCGAGGTGGCGGGCGCTTGTAGTCCTAGCTACTTGGGAGGCTGAGGCAGGAGAATGGCGTAAACCCGGGAGGCGGAGCTTGCAGTGAGCCAGGATCGGGCCACTGCACTCCAGCCTGGGTGACAGAGCGAGACTCCGTCTCAAAAAAAAAAAAAAAAAAAAAAAGAGATTGGGGAAATGGAAAGGAGTATGCTGCTGGAAGATGCCATAGACACCAACAGCTATAAGAAGTGACAGCTACCTACAAAGGGAGGGAGAGAAATCCACACAAAACACAAAGCAATAGATGTCTTCTCCCAATCTGGCAACAAAGTGGGACCCCATTCCTATTAAAAATACAAAAATTAGCCAGGTGTGGTGGCACGTGCCTGTAGTCCCAGATACTCAGGAGGCTGAGGTAGGAGGATTGTTTGAGCCCAGGAAGTTGTGGCTGCAGTGGGCCATGATGGTGCCAAGCACTATATATATACGTGTGTGTGTATTTTTTTTAGAAGATACTTATATATATATAAAATGTCTTCTCATATATTTTATTTATATATATATATGTCTTCTCCTGACAGCCTTATATGATATCTAGGCCTTAATAGATCTTTTGGGCCATGTATTAAGAATTACAACAGTAGGCTGGGTATGCTGGTTCACACCTGTAGTACCAGCACTTTGGGAGGCCAAGACAGGCAAACCATTTGAGCCCAGGAATTCAAGACCAGACTGGGCAACATAGCGAAACCCCACCTCTACAAAAAAAATTAGGTGAGTGTGGTGGTGCACGCCTGTAATCCCACTACTTGGAAGTCTGAGGTGGGAGGTTCACTTGAGCCTAGGAGGCGACAGAGTGAGATCCTGTCTTCAAAAGAAAAAAAAAAAAAAAAAAAAAAAGCATGACAATAATATAATAAAAAAAGCTTATAATGACTCTGCATCATTAAATAAAACATAGGTTAAATAAATGTTAATCTATGTTTAACATATTCTACTTAAGAGGTAAACT
>NW_016829298.1:0-2849 GCF_001698545.2 Rhinopithecus bieti | reverse complement strand
TAAATAAACAAGTAGTAGGGAATAGAATTTCTGTTACTCAATATTCTGGAATTTATATTTGAATAGAAAGGAAGGGAAAGAAATAAAAACTAAAAGTTTATTCCTTCTAGGAAACTACTTCACATTTCATTCATTCAATTAAGTTATTAATTATTTTCTAGGATATCCTTGAATTATTTTCATTTTATTTTCAAATACCTTAACTTTCTGTATTTAGTTCCTCATCTTAAAATGGCAATAATAATGACTACCTCATTGGACTGTTGCGAAAATTAAATGAATAGATATCATAACATGTTTAGAAAAGTTCCTGGCACAGGACGGGCGTGGCGGCTCACGCCTGTAATCCCAGCACTTTGGGAGGCCGAGGTGGGTGTATCACGAGGTCAGGAGATCAAGACCATCCTGGCTAACGCGGTGAAATCCTGTCTCTACTAAAAAAATACAAAAAATTAGCCAGGCGTGGTGGCAGGTGCCTATAGTTCCATCTACTCAGGAGGCTGAGGCAGGAGAAAAGCGTGAACCCAGGAGGCAGAACTTGCAGTGAGCTGAGATCGCGCCACTGCACTCCAGCCTGGGTGACAGAGCGAGATTCCATCTCAAGAAAAAAAAAAAAAAAAAAAAGAAGAAGAAAAGAAAAAACAAAAAACAAAAAAGAAGAAAAAGAAAAGTTCCTGGCACATAATAAGTGCTCAGTAAATGTTAGCTATTGTAATTACCTTCACCTCCTCATCTGTCTGGGCTTATAGTCTATCTGCTGTTTGATCTGACATTCTCAATAAGCAAGTAGAAACCAGCTTGAAATGCTTTAAACATAGTACCACCTGAAAGCACGGGAAGTACTGAGAATTTGCTATTCATGCATTCATGATGATGATTTGATCTCTTCAGAGAGGAATTTCTTCTGCTCTAAAAATACATTTTAAAACATCTCCCAGGGCTGGGCACTGGGGCTCATGCCTATAATCCCAGCACTTTGGGAGGCCAAGGCTGGAGGATTGCTTGAACTCAGAAGTTTGAGACCAGCCTCAGCAACACGGTGAGACCCTGTTGCTACAGAAAATAAAACAAATTAGCTGGGTGCAGTGGTGCACACCTGCAGTCTCAGCTACTCAGGAGGCTGAAGCAGGAGGACCACTTGGAGCCAGGGAGGTTGAGGCTTTAGTGAATCATGATTGTGCCACTGTACTCCAGCCTGGGCAACAGAACGAGCCCCTGCCTCAAAAATAAATATATAAAATAAAATAAAAGAAGCACTGACCTTGTTGAAGTACAATGTACTTGCTCATGTACTTGTTTTCTCTCGCTCTCTCTTCTCCCCTTTATTGGGCTAGGATAATTTAAAATATTTATAAATAGATCAGGGTTTCTCAATCTCTGTATATTGACATTGTAGGCTTCTCATTCTTTGATATAGGGGGCTATCCTGTGCATTGCAAGATGTTTCACCACACTCCTGGCCTCTGCCACTAGATGTCTATGGCACCCCCTCCCCAACCAGTTGCAACAACCAAAAGTGTTTCCATGTTAGCTGTTATTATACTTCTGATCTACTTCGCCTTCTGATCTACCTGTAATGTGCTCTGATTCTGACATTAGCTGACAGTGTTGTTTTGATAGACAACACTTAATTGCTAAATGTCTTGTGGGGGGGAACTACCCTCAGTTTGAGAACTACTGAAATAGATTCACTGACTTTGCTATAGATTCTTCATTTTTTTTCTAGTCAGAGCACCTGATAAGACAGGATTTTTTCTGATTTTTCTTTTTTTTTTCTTTTATTTTCACATTTTCCATGACTCCATATACCATTTTTCATTTTTTTAAAGACAGTCTTGCTCTGCTGCACAGGCTGGAGTGCAGTGGCTTGATCATAGCTCATTGTAGCCTGACTCCTGGGCTCAGGGGATCCCCCTGCCTCAGCCTCTTGAGTAGCTAAGACAGGTATGCGTCATCATGCCTGGGTTAATTTTTTTAGTTTTGTAGAGCCAAAGTCTTATTTATGTTGCCCAGGCTGGTCTTGAACTCCTGGCCTCAAGTGATTCTCCCATAATAGTCTCCCAAAGCACTGGTATTACAGGCGTGTGACACCACATCTGGCTAATTTTTTGTATTTTTGTAGAGACGGGATTTCACCATGTTGGCCAGGCTGGTCTCAAACTTCTGACCTCAGGTAATCTGCCCGCCTCAGCCTCCCAAAGTCCTGGGATTACAGGCCTAAGCCACCTCACCCAGCTCATTTTATTTTTATTTATTTATTTATTTTATTATTATTATTTTTTGAGACGGAGTCTCACTCCATTACCGGGCCGCAGTGCAGTGGCATGATCTCAGCTTACTGCAACCTCTGACTCCCTGGTTCAAGTGATTCTCCTGCCTCAGCGTCCCGAGTAGCTGGGATTACATGCATGCACCACCATGCCCAGCTAATTTTTGTATTTTTAGTAGAGACAGGGTTTCACCATGTTGGCCAGGATGGTCTTGAACTCCTGACCTCGTGATCCACCCGCCTTGGCCTCCCAAAGTGCTGGGATTACAGGCCTGAGCCACCACCATGCCTGGCCCATAATGAGATGTTTTTGTGCAAGAAAGAAATGGCATATCTTTTCAACCCACAGGTACCAACTTTAGTTTCCCTACTCTATTTTGCTTCTTATATATTGCAATGGACTGAATATTTGTGTCCCCTCAAAACTAGTATGTTGAAATCCTAAACCCTAATGTGATGGTATTAGAAGACGTGGCCTTTGGGAGATCAGTAGATCATAAGGGTGGGGTCCTCATGAATGAGATTAGCGCTCTTTTATAAAAGAGACCCCAGAAAGCTCTCTAGCCTTTTTTTTCCCCTT
>NW_016829297.1:0-537 GCF_001698545.2 Rhinopithecus bieti | reverse complement strand
TCAAGCATGGTGGCTCACGCCTGTAATCCTAGCACTTTGGGAGGCTGAGACGGGTGGATCACCAGAGGTCGGGAGTTCGAGATCAGCCTGACCAACATGGAGAAACCCTGTCTCTACTAAAAATACAAAAATTAGCTGGGCATGGTGGCACATGCCTGTAATGCCAGCTACTCAGGAGGCTCAGGCAGGAGAACTGCTTGAACCTGGGAGGCGGAGGTTGCAGTGAGCTGAGATCAGGCCATTGCACTCCAGCCTGGGCAACAAGAGTGAAACTCTGTCTCAAAAAAAAAAAAGAAAAAAGAAGAAAGTGAGCACCCACGTCTTAGTTCTGATTTAGGGGAAAGCTTTCAGTCTTTTACGATTGTTGATGTTTTCAAAGTATCAACTTCTGGTTTTGTTGTTTTCTTTATTTTTTTTTTTTGAGACGGAGTCTCGTTCTGTTGCCCAGGCTGGAGTGCAGTCGCACGATCTCAGCTCACTGCAAGCTCTGCCTCCCAGGTTCACACCTGCCTCAGCCTCCCCAGTAGCTGGGACTAC
>NW_016829296.1:0-934 GCF_001698545.2 Rhinopithecus bieti | reverse complement strand
CTTCTCACAGAGTTACATGATCCTTTTCATGGATCAGTTAGGTAGCACGGTTTTTGGATGAACTGAAAAGGGATACTTTGGATGGCATTGAAGCCTGTGGTGACTAAGGAAATATCCTCAGATTGAAAGTAGAAAGAAGCTTTTGGAGAAAGTTCTCTGTGATGTGTGAATTCATATCACAGAGGTAGACCATTCTTTTCATGGAGCAATTTGCTAACACTGTTTTCGTGGAATCTGCAAAGGGATATTTGGGAATGCATTGAGGTCTATTGTGAAAAAAGAAATATACTCAGATAAAAACAAGAAAGCTTTCTGAGAAACTGCTTTGTGATGTGTGAATTCATGTCACAGTGTTTTACTGTTTTTTTTTTTTTTTTTCATTAAGCAGTCTGTTAACACTGTTTTCTTGGATCCTGCAATGGGATATTTCAGAGCACATTGAAACTTATGGTGACAAAGGAAATATTTTCATATAAAAACTAGTAATAAGCTTTCTGAGAAACCATTTTGTGATGTGTTAATTCATCTCACTGGCTTACACGGCTCCTTTTATGGATCTGTTTGGTAGTACTGTTTTTGGGTAAACTGAGAAGGGATATTTGGATTGCAATGAAAAATATGGTGACCAAGGGAATATCCTCAGGTGAAAACTAGAAAGAAGCTTTCTGAGAAAGTTCTTCATGATGTGTGAATTCAACTCACAGAGTTACAAATTTCTTTTCATGGAGCAGTTTACTAACACTCTTTTTGTGGAATCTGCAAAGGGATATTTGGGAGTGTGTTGAGGCCTATGATATAAAAGGACATATTCTCAGTTAAAAACTAGAAAGAATCTTTCTGAGAAACTGCTTTGTGATGTGTGAATTCATCTCATAGAGTTACACAGTTGTTTTCATTGAGCAGTTTGGTAACACCCTTTTCTTGGAATATGCAG
>NW_016829295.1:0-891 GCF_001698545.2 Rhinopithecus bieti | reverse complement strand
CCCAAAAAAAAAAAAAAACCTTAAAAAAAGCCACGTCCAAATTAGCAACTGCCGGGTTCTGCTGGATTTCAGAGCTTTACCTCATGCCAGGTTGGTTCACGGTCTCACGGCTTCGACCCTTTATCTGCCTGACACCCCCAAACCCCTACATTGGAAGGAGAGACTCCAAAACCAATCTTTACGTACCGGCTCCGAGCGCCTCCGCGGTTGCAGTCTCCGGAGAGAGGTGGCCGGTGGCTGAGAAGGGAGGGTTTTCCTTTCCTGCAAAGCAGGATTAATGATCCGTCTCGGGGGTTTTGAAGTTCACGACTCTTCTTTGCAAGGCAAAAGGATATGCATTCGGACGCCAGCACTTCTGGATGGTGGTGATCAAGAATCACCCTGACGAGCACTCTCAATAGAGCGAAGCCCCGAGATTTCCTAGAGGTGAAGAAGCCGGAGGAAGTGGTTTTGAAAGGGGTGGGGGGAACCTTCCTTTCTCAAAAGAGGTGGGGGGGTGGAGAGGCAGGAGCCCAGATTCCAGTTGGTGAGGATCGGAGCCGGGGAAGGGAAGCGGGCGGGGGCAGGCTGTGCAAGTCAACCGCGCGGCAGCCGGAGAGGGAGAGCAGGAGGGGAGGAGGGGAGCGTCAGAAAAATGGGTATTAATCACCGGGGACGGGGGGAGGCGCGGGGAGCGCGGGTTGCCTGGTCTGGATTTGGGTCTCACACTCAAAAACGTGCCGCGCACACACACAGACACACACACCCCTCTACCTCTCACACCCTGGCTCCGGTAGGAGGAGAAACCCACGAAGCTGGGGAAGACGCTGCTTCTGCTCCCAGGGGCGGGTGTGAGCGCGCGTGTCCTCTTTCTTCACACCCCCCACCCCACCCCACCCCCAAGCCCCTGCA
>NW_016829294.1:0-1703 GCF_001698545.2 Rhinopithecus bieti | reverse complement strand
TTCTTAATTATATCTCTATTTTTATTGGAAATTAAATCATATCTTTACTGATATAAAAACAGAACATTAATACGTTTAGCTCTTGGACCATCTGCTCTTTGCAGCATCGTTTTAAATCTGGTAATTCTCATTTTGTTTCATGGTACTAAGAAGGGTAATTTCACATTTACTTATGTTTATTTTAGGAAAAGATAAACGAAATTCTAGGCCACAGTTGTAAATAATTTTCTCCATTTATGGCTTTGAAGAAAGTGAAATTTTCATTACAGTTTTAGGTATGATTAGTTGTTTATTTTTTGCCGGTATGTACCTCTGTACGTATATAGGAAAGCCTTAGCTTTTATTTTAAGATAATAGAGATAATAAAATCACATGTAATTTTAAGATGATACAGAGACATTCAGTGTACCCATCACAGTTCCACCCCAATGTTTTGAAAACTACATCTTGCAAAACTATAGTGCAATATCTTTCAATATCTTTCAATCACTATAGTGCAGTATCACAACTAGGATGTTGATGTTGATACAGTCAAGATACAGAAGAATTCTATTATCATAAGGACCTCTTGTGTTGTTTTATAGCCACACCTACCTTTCCCAAAACCTTCATACCTAGCCCTGGGCATACAGTTATCTGTTCTCTATTTCTACAATTTTGACATTTCAAGATTGCTATATAAATGCAATTACACAGTATATAACCTTTTGGAATTGACTTTCTTTCACTCATCATAAGTATCTGGGGATTCATTCAAGTTCCTGTGTGTGGCATTATCTTTTTTCAATTGTGCGTGTTTAAGGTGTACAACATGATGTTGTAATACACATATGCATTGTGAAAACAGTACTACAGTCAAGTAAATTAACATATCTTTCTCCTCATATAATTATTTTTTTTTGAAGTGAGGGCTCCCAAAGCCTAGTCTTTTAGCAAAAATCCCAACTCTAATGCAATATTACTAACTATAGCCATTATGCTGTCCATTAGCTCTCTCGTCCTCTGTATCGTACATAACTGCAGCATTGTGCCTTTTGACAAATATCTCCCCATTTCCCCTACCTCCCTTCCCCTGATAAATACTCTTCTACTCTCTGTTTCTATGTATTTGGCTTTTAAAATTGGAAACCAAATAATATTCATTTTTCAGGTAAAATGAAGCAAATAGAAATATTAAAGGCCTCAGTATCATTGTTTTTCAAAAGTTCTTCATTTTAAATCAATTCTTAAAATGGAAAGTTAGGGCATTCATTATGCATGGGTCTAAGCCATGCTTCCAGTCTATTTCTGTGTGGCATTTATTCCAGGAACATAAACTCTTCAAGGACGTAGACCATGCTGTGTTTACCCATCAGTATTGATTTTCTGTTGTGTACTGTACTTACCACATAATCAAGAAACTACAAAAATAATCTGGGGGTTTGGAAAGTGGCAAGTTGTGTTTGCTACCATGGTTGGAACTCAGAAAAAGAATCTGTTAAGGGTCATTTATCATGTGTAGTTTTCCACTGATAATATAAAAATAGATCCAAAGGTCCTAGTATGATGTATGAATTAAATACAAGAGGCAAAATGTAGACTCCAGTCTTGTAGTTCTTTTACGTCAACCAAAAGGTTTTCTGGAATGTTGTTAACAAACAGAATGCAATGCAGATCTTTCAGATTCAACAAATTCACTAGTTGCTCTCTCTGTGTTTAATAGA
>NW_016829293.1:0-1131 GCF_001698545.2 Rhinopithecus bieti | reverse complement strand
ACGGAGTTTCATTCTTGTTGCCCAGGCTGGAGTGCAATGGAGAGGTCTTGGCTCACCGCAACATCTGCCTCCCAGGTTCAAGCGATTCTCCTGACTCAGCCTCCCGAGTAGCTGGGATTACAGGTGCCTGCCACCACACCTGGCTAATTTTTGTATTTTTAGTAGAGATGGGGTTTCACCATGTTGGCCAGGTTAGCCTTGAACTCCTGACCTCAGGTGATCCACCCACCTCAGCCTCCCAAAGTGCTGGGATTACAGGTGTGAGCCACTGTACCCGGCCCTTCTACTTCTAATTTTAATTTTGAATATGCTCGTTTAGTACAAAATGAAAAAGGTACAGAGTGAAAAGTGATGTTTCTCTCCTCCCTCTCTCCTCCAGTTCCCTAGCTCCTTCTCTTGGAGGCTAGCGCTGGGTCTAGCTTCTGATGCAGTCTTCCAGGGATAGTCTCTTTGTTTACATGCTACACACACACACATATATACATTGTTTTACTTTTTATTTTTTTGGAGACAGGATCTCACTTTGTCACCCAGGCTGGAGCGCAGTGGTGCAATCTCTGCCTCACTACATTCTTGACCTCCTGGGCTCAAGTGATTCTCCCATCTGTCTCCCAAGTAGCTGGGACTACAGGCACACATCACCACACCCAGTTAATTTTAGTATTTTTTGTAGTGATGGGGTTTCGCCCTGTTTCCCAAGTCGGTCTTAAACTCCTAAGCTCAAGTAATCCACCCACCTTGGCCTCCCAAAGTTCTAGAATTACAGGCATGAGCCATCATGCCCAGCCTATATTTAAATTTTAATGGTAACTTTATATAAATATTATTCAGAATTTTTTTTCTCCTCCTTACCATGTGTCTTGGAAATAAAATATTCTTTACTAAAATCATTAGTGTGTGGTATTACGTTTTAAAAGTCAAATAATCCTACTCAACTGAAAATATGTTTATGTTATTACGTCTGAGCAAGTCTTCTTAGCTGTGTAGCTTAGGGCAAAGCCTCTTAGCTTCTCTGTTCCTCCTTCTCTCCTCTTTTCTTTCTTTCTTTCTTTCTTTCTTTCTTTCTTTCTTTCTTTCTTTCTTTCTTTCTTTCTTTCTTTCTTTCTTTCTTTCTTTCTTTTCCTTCCCTCC
>NW_016829291.1:0-531 GCF_001698545.2 Rhinopithecus bieti | reverse complement strand
TTTCAATACCATACCCTTTATTTATTTCTCTTGACTGATTGCCCTGGCCAGAACTTCCAAAACTATGTTGAATAGGAGTGGTGAGAGAAGGCATCCTTGTCTTGTGATGGTTTTCAAAGGGAATGTTTCCAGTTTTGCCCATTCAGTATATTGGCTGTGGGTTTGTCATAAATAGCTCTTATTATTTTGAGGTCCATTCCATCAATACCTAGTTTATTTAGAGTTTTAGCATGAAAGGCTGTTTAATTTTGTTGAAGGCCTTTTCTGCATCTGTTGAGATAATTAAGTGGTTTTGTGGCTGGTTCTGTTTATGTGATGGATTTACATTTATTGATTTGCATATATTGAACCAGCCTTGCATCCCAGGGATGAAGCCAACTTGATTGTGGTGGATAAGCTTTTTGATGTGCTGCTGGATTCAGCTTGCCAGTAATTTGAGGATTTTTGCATCGATGTTCATCAGGGATATTGGCCTAAAATTCTCTCTCTTTTTTTTTTTTTTTGTTGTGTCTCTGCCAGGCTTTGATATCA
>NW_016829290.1:0-895 GCF_001698545.2 Rhinopithecus bieti | reverse complement strand
CTTTGTAGTTTTATCTGAGTATATTTAATTTTTCACTATAGGTGTCAATGCGCTCCCAAATATCCCTTTGCTAATTCCACGAAAGGAGTGTTAGCAAACTGCTCAATGGAAAGAAAGTTGTAACTCTGTGAGATGAATTCACACATCACAAAGAAATTTCTCAGAAAGCTTTTCTCTACTTGTTATTTGAGCATATTTCCTTTATCACCTCAGGCTTAATGCAATCCAAAATATCCCTTCACAGATTCCCCAAAAACAATGCTACCAATCTGCTCCATGAAAACAATCTTGTGACTCAGTGAGATGAATTCACAAATCAAAAAGGGGTTTCTCAGAGAGCTTCTTTCTACTTTTTTTCTGAGGATATTTCATTTTTCACCATAGGCCTCAATGCGCTCATGAATATCCCTTTGAAGATTCCACGAAAATAGTGCTAGCAAACTGCACAATGAAAAGAACAGTGTAACTCTGTGAGACGAATTCACACATCACAAAGCAGTTTCTCAGAATTCTTCTTTTTGATTTTATCTGAGGATATTTCCTTTTCCACCAGAGGCTTCAAGGTGCTCCCAAATATCCCTTCTTGGACACCACAAAAGCAATGATGCTAAAGGGCTTCCTCAACAGAAACATATAGCTCTATAAGTCGAACGCACATATCACATGGAGTTTCTCTGAAAGTTTCTCTCCAGTTGTTACCTGAAGAATTTTCTTTTTTCACCTCACACCCCCTGCACTCCAAAATATCCCGCTGCAGATTCCACAAAAACAGGGCTAACAAACTGCTCCATGAAAAGAATGATGTAACTCTGTGAGATAAATTGACCCATCACAGGAAGTTTCTGTGTAGTTTTTATCTGAGGATATTTCCTCTTACACCATAGGCTTCAATGCA
>NW_016829289.1:0-896 GCF_001698545.2 Rhinopithecus bieti | reverse complement strand
GGGGAGGGGTGTGGTGTTAAACACGGGGAGGTGTGTGCTGTTAAACATGAGGGAGGGGTGTGGTGTTAAACACGGGGAGGGGTGTGGTGTTAAACATGGGGGAGGGGTGTGGTGTAAACATGAGGGAGGGTTGTGCTGTTAAACATGAGGGAGGGGTGTGGTGTTAAACATGGGGGAGGGGTGTGGTGGTAAACATGGGGGAGGGGTGTGATCTTAAACATGGGGGGGTGTCGTGTTAAACACGGAGGAGGGGTATGGTGTTAAATACGGGGGAGGAGTGTTGTATTAAACGCGGAGGAGGGTTGGGGCTGTTAAACACGGGGGAGGGGTGTGGTGTTAAACATGGGGAGGGGTGTGGTGTTAAACATGGGGAGGGGTGTGGTGTAAACATGGGGAGGGGTGTGGTGTTAAACATGGGGGAGGGGTGTGATGTTAAACATGGGGAGGGGTGTGGTGTTAAACATGACGAGGGGTGTGGTGTAAACACGGGGGAGGGGTGTGGTGTAAACACGGGATAGGGGTGTGGTGTTAAACACGGGGAGGGGTGTGGTGTTAAACATGGCAGAGGGGTGTGATGTTAAACATGAAGGGGAATGTGATGTTAAACATGGGGAGGGGTGTGGTGTTAAACATGGGGAGGGGTGTGGTGTTAAACATAGGGGAGGGGTGTGGTGTTAAACATGGCAAGGCGTGTGGTGTAAACATGGGGAGGGGTGTGGTGTTAAACATGGGGGAGGGGTGTGGTGTTAAACATGGGGAGGGGTGTGGTGTTAAACATAGGGGAGGGGTGTGGTGTTAAACATGGCAAGGCGTGTGGTGTAAACATGGGGAGGGGTGTGGTGTAAACATGGGGAAGGGGGTGGTGTTAAACATGGGGGAGGGGTGTGGTGTTAAAC
>NW_016829288.1:0-896 GCF_001698545.2 Rhinopithecus bieti | reverse complement strand
TCTTTTATAAATATCAACATTTCAAAACAGGACACATAGTTTTAAACCAATGATGGATAAGAGTTTTGTAATATTACCACAATTATTTTTTTCAAACTAATTACAGATTAAAGTGAACCAAATCTAAATTGAATAATTCATCTAATAAGAATTATTAACTTGCTAAGTAACATGTGAAAACCTATTATCTTCATAAGTAATCAAAGACAGGAAAATTAAAACTTTGGATATATCTGTCTATCATGCTGGCAAACATAAAAGAATAGTAAAGAATGCCTATAAAGAGTCAGTAAAGTTTTAATTGCATAGGTTGCATAATCTATGAACCTCATTGCTATGGCTTCCATTTTTAACTGATGCATAGTTCTTCTTTGTACAATTAAGCTAGCTAGCTATTTTATTGCAGTAATTACTTTTAAACAGTCAATCTTTATTAACTTTGTGGAAATTATTTTTATATACCATGATTTCCATGTCTTTGGTCTTTTGAGTTGATTTTTTTGGAGGGGTTTCATATAATTGATGTTGTTACTTTCCAAGTAAATAGATATGGTTAGTATAGCATAATATGTATATTTACTCAATTTTAATATGCATATTTACCCCTTTTCATATTATTGGCCTTATATACAAATTGCTACTCTTCCTCTTTCATGTTAGAATTATCTTCGTTTTTCTGATTATTTATGTTCTTTTTTGTTAGGCTTATATAAATTTCTATAAATCTTATTCTTGAGTTTTGTTTTATATTTCAGTCCAGGAATACTTGTCTGCAATGGGGTCTCATTTTTCTTGATAGGTCAGGTACATACAGCACAGCTGAAAATGTGGCCTAATTTACCTACTTTACTTCATCTGCATTCTCTTCTGCCACTGTGCCAGTCTGTAGGTTCACA
>NW_016829287.1:0-267 GCF_001698545.2 Rhinopithecus bieti | reverse complement strand
TGGGAGTGTAAATTAGTGCAACCATTGTGGAAGACAGTGTGGCTTTTCCTCAAGGATCCAGAACCAGAAATACCATTTGACCCAGCAATCTCATTACTGGGTATACACCCAAAGGATTATAAATCATTCTGCTATAAAGACACATGCACCGGTATGTTTATTGCAGCACTATTTACAATAGGAAAGACATGGAACCAACCCAAATGCCCATCAATGATAGAATGGATAAAGAAAATGTGACACATATCCACCACGGAATACTATACA
>NW_016829286.1:0-503 GCF_001698545.2 Rhinopithecus bieti | reverse complement strand
CAAAATGGTTTCTCAGAAAATTTTTTTCTAGTTTTTAACTGAGGATATTTCCATTTTCACCATAGACCTCAATGCACTCACAAACATACCTTTGCAGATTCTAAAAAAAGAGTGTTGGCAAACTGCTCCATTAACAGAAGGGTGTTACTCTGTTAGATGAATACAGAAATCACAAAGAAGTTTCTCAGAAAGTTTCTTTCTAGTTGTTATCTGAGGTTATTTCCTTTGTCACCATAGGCTTCAATGTGTTCCAAAATATCCCTTCACAGATCCCCAACAACAGTGCTACCAAACTGCGTCATAAAAAGAATGGTATAACTCTGTGAGATGAATTCACACATCACAAAGCTGTTTCTCAACAAGATTCTTTCTAGTTTTCGTCTGAGTATTTTTCCTTTTTGAAAATATTCCTCAGTGAACTCTTGAATACCCCATTGCAGATTCCACGAAAAAAGTGTTAGCAAACTTATCAATAAAAGAATGATGTAACTCTGAGAGATGGA
>NW_016829285.1:0-2501 GCF_001698545.2 Rhinopithecus bieti | reverse complement strand
CTCTCCTTACCCCCCGCGCCCCCCCGCCCCTACCCCATGCCTAACCCCCGGCAAACGAAAATCTATTCTTCATTTCTATAATTTTGTTATTATACAGTGTTTTATACATGGAATTACACAGTGTCAGACCTTTTTAGATTGACTTTTTTTTTTTAACTCAGCATAATGCCTTAGAGATCCATCCAAGTTATATATATTGATAGTTTATTCTTTTTCATTGCTGATTAGTATTCCATGGTAGGATATACAATTGTTTATCCATTTGACTATGTAGGACATT
This sequence comes from Rhinopithecus bieti, assembly GCF_001698545.2. Classification (NCBI taxonomy): domain Eukaryota; kingdom Metazoa; phylum Chordata; class Mammalia; order Primates; family Cercopithecidae; genus Rhinopithecus; species Rhinopithecus bieti. Next base: position 2,221 of record NW_016829285.1, on the reverse strand, counting down.
CTGTTGTTTCCAGTTTGGGGCTATTACAAATAATGCTTCTGTGAACAATTGGGTACAGACTTTTGTATGGGCATAAATTTTAATTTCTCTAAGAGAAACACCCACAAGTGTGATTGCTAGGTTATAGTATGTGATGCATAGTTTTTAAGAAACTGCCAAACTATTTCCCAGAGCAATTTTGCATTCCCACCAGCAATGTATCTAGTTATTCAACACTCTGACCAACATTAGATATTTTCACCATTTTTTTATTTTAGATGTTCTAATCAGTGTGTAGTCATATTATGATCTTCAATTCTAATGGCCAGTGATGTCAGACATCTTTCCATGTGTTTATTTGCTGTCTGTACATACTCTTTAGTGAAATGACTCATGTTTTTTGCCTATTTTCTTATAGAATTTTTTGTATAGTATTTTACTGTTAATTATTAAGAGTCGTTTATATGTTCTATATATGAGACCTTTTCAGATATGAGTTTTGTAAATATTTTCTTGCAGTTTGTAGCTAATGAAGTAAGTTTTATCTATGTTTTTCTTTTATGTGTCATGCTTTTTGTGCCTAAGAATGGTTCACCAAGTTTTAGGTCCAAAATTTTTTTTCTGCTTTTTTTCTAAAAGTTTTATATTTTACATTTGATTTTGTATTTATGATCCATTCTGAGTTAACTTTTTATGAAGTGTGAGACTTTTCTCAAAGTTCCTACTTTTTGCCTGTTGATATCCAGTTGCTCTAGCACTATTTGTTCCTCCATTGGATTACTTCTGCATATTTGAGAAAAATCAATTTGTTGTACTTGTATATGGCTATTTCTAGTTTCATGATTCTATTTTATTGAGCTGCTTGTTTATTCCTTGGCCAATATCACAAAGCATTGACTACTGTAGCTATATAATAAGTCTTAAAATAATTTAGAGTTATTCCTATTAATCTCCTATTTCAAAGTTGTTTTTAGCTATCCTAGCTAGTTTGCCATTCCATGTATATTTTAAAATAATTTTTAATGTCTAAAATTTTTTTCTTAGATTTTATAAGAGTTATAAAAATCTGTATATCAATTTAGGAGAAGTGACATATTTACCATATTGAGTCTTCCAGTTCATGAACACAGGATGTCTCTCCATTCAGTTAGATCTTTGATTTCTTTCATCAGCATTTTGCAGTTTTCAGTACAGAAGTCGTATACATGTTTTGTTAGACTTATACCTAATTGTTTAATTTTTCAGTATTATAAATGTTATTATATTTTTAATTTTAATTTTCACCTGTTATTGCTAGTATATACAAGTAAAATAGATTTTGTATGTTTATCTTATATCCTATAACCCTGCTGAAATCACTTAGTAGTTCAAGAATTGTTATTATTGTTATTTTGGTGGATTCCTTGGGATTTTCTACATAGAAAATCATGTCATATATACATAGTAGGAATAGTTTTATTTCTTCCTTTTAAATCTGTATGTCTTTTATTTAATTTTCATACCTTACTACACCGATTAGAACTTCCAGAAATACGGTGTATAAGCGTGGTGAGAGCTGATATTCTTGCTTTCTTGCCGATTTTAGGGGAAAGCATTCAGTCTTTTGCCATTAAATATGATGTTAGCTTTACATCTCTTTTTGATAGATTTTTTTTATTTTTTAGATGAGAATATGGCTTTATTTAGCAGCTCTTTCACAGTGTCAGTGTTACATTTATACACCTTACAAACAATAGTGGCTGAGAGCCAGGTCATGAGCTTCTCTACGTTATGTTTCAATAGCTGTGATTATATAAGGCATGGGAATGTGTGCCTGCGCTCCAATCATGCTGAGTCATAAAGGATGTTTACCTCAGCCTATGCCTGCTTGGCTGCAGCACAGCCATCTTTCTTACAGCTTGCTAAAAATACACATTCCCGGGTCACATCTATCTGAGACCTGCTCAGTTAGACTCACTCGAGATGGGGCTTGGTAATCTGTATTCTTAGCACCCTCTTCATTTAATTTAGATATATGTAAAAGTTTAAAAATCATTGCTCTTGGGTTGAGACCAGTAGTTCTCAATCCCTATTAAACATCTCAATTACCTGTGGAGGATTTACTTAACAAAAACACATTCAAGCATGCCTGGGTCCCACTTCCCAGAATTCTGATACAGTAGGTTCAGAGTGAATCCCTGGCATCCCCAGTGATTCTGATTCCCAGCCAAAGTTCAAAGTTACTGATCTAAATCAGTGGTTT
>NW_016829284.1:0-784 GCF_001698545.2 Rhinopithecus bieti | reverse complement strand
CTGGAAACCATCACTCTTAGCAAACTCTCACAAGAACAGAAAACCAAACACCAATGTTCTCACTCATAGGTGGGAACTGAACAATGAGTTCACTTGGACTCGGGAAGGGGAACATCACACATCGGGGCCTATCATGTGGAGGGGGTGGGGGGATGGATTTCATTGGGAGTTATACCTGATATAAATGACAAATTGATGGGTGCTGACGAGTTGACGGGTGCAGCACAACAACGTGGCACAGGTATACATATGTAACAAACCTGTACATGGTGCACATGTACTCTAGAACATAAAGAATAGTAATAAAAAAAAAAGATATATACCTTTCTTCTTCTAAAATATTCCAGAATCCCTTTTGGAGAAAAAGCTACTAAGAGATATTCGGGAGTATAGCGATGACTATGGTGAAAAAGGAAATATCCTCAGACAAAACTGGAAAGAAGATTTCTGTGAAGCTGCTTTGTGTTAGATATATTTATTCATCTCGCATAGTAAAAACTTTAATTATATTATGCAGTTTGGAAAATCCGTCATGCACAGGTCCGCGAAGGGACGTCCGGGAGCACATTCAGGCCTACGGTGAAAGAGGAGATATCTTCAGATTAAAACTGGATAGAAGCTTTCTCAGAAACTACTTTGTGATGTATGCATTCCACTCAGGGAGTTATACCTCTTTTCTCACAAGGCAATGTTTGAACTCTGTTCCCATGAAACCGAAAAGTGATATTTCAGAATGCATTGACGACTATGGCGAATAGTGAAATATACTGAAATAAAATCGAGG
>NW_016829283.1:0-786 GCF_001698545.2 Rhinopithecus bieti | reverse complement strand
AAATTGCATTGAAGCTTACAGTGACAAAGGAAATCTCCTCAGAAAAATACTAGAAAGAAGCTTTCTAAGAAACTGTTTTGTGATGTGTGAATTCATCTCAGAGAGTTACAGTGTTGCTTCTGTTGAGTAGTTTGTGAACACTGTTTTCTTGGCATCTGCAATCAGATCAGATGTTTCAGAGCTCATTTAAGCTTGTGGTGACAAAGGAAATATCCTCATATGAAAACTTGAAAGAAGCTTTCTGAGAAACCACTTGGTGGTGTGTTAATTCATCTCACAGAGTTACATGATACTTATCATGGATCCATTTGGTAGCACTGTTTTTGGGGAATCTGCAACAGGATATTTGGGAGTGCATTGAAGCCTATGGTGACAAACTAAATATCCTCAGACACAAACCAAAAAGAAACTTTCTGAGAAACTGCTTAGAGATGTGTGAATTCACCCCAGAGATTTACACCTTTCTTTTCATGGAGCAGTTTGCTATCACTATTTTCGTGGAATCTGCAAGGTATTCGTGAGTGCATTGAGGCCTATTATGAAAAAGGAAATACCCTCGGACAAAAACTAGAAAGAAGCTTTCTGAGAAACTGCTTTGTGATATGTGAATTCATCTCACAGTGTTACACGATTCTATCCATTGAGCAGTTTGGTAGCACTGTTTTCTTGGAATCCACAATGGGATATTTTGGAGTGCATTGAAGCTTATGGTGAAAGGAAGTATCCTAATATAAAAACTAGAAAGAAGCTTTCTGATAAACTGCTTTGTGATGTCTTAATTGATCT
>NW_016829282.1:0-785 GCF_001698545.2 Rhinopithecus bieti | reverse complement strand
TTTATTTTGAATTTCCCCAAATCTTTCCAGATCCAAATGATCAAAATCTTTTTTAATAACACTAAAATTTAAGTTTTTAAAAGAAACAAAGAAATACTACTATGACCCAGCAATATGGTATGTCTTAAGCGTATCTGATAAAGATAGGAAATATCCTTAATCATAGAGATGTTACCTCCTGGCAAGGCACCCTAAGGAGGTTCATCTGCCATATTTTCTTTGTGGGGACTCTGTCCTCCAAATTTGTTAAATTTTCTGTAGACAGTCCAGCTTTCATTCCACTACCTAACTTTAGGGTTATATTGTGTTTTAATTATTATTTTATTTATCTGACTAGGCTATCTGCTCATAGTAATTCATACATATAATTATATCTGTAGGATTTCAAGAGTCATTTCCCTACATAAATCTTATATACATCTACTAACATAGGGCAATTTCCAAATATATGTTATGATTTGTATCTAACCACTTTTATGCCTCAAATTATTATTACAATTTTGATGAAAAATGACAGAAAGACGCCAGCAGATAAGCAAAAATAAAAGTTTTCATAATATTGATATTAATAAATTACAGTAAAAATTGTAGCAAACATTTATGTCATGCTTTAGCTCTATAAGACACTGCTATAATCATTGTTAATGATTAGTCTATATCAACCTCAAAGTAACTATAAAAATACACATTACTATCAGTAGTAATAATCATTGATAGTAGTAGTAGTAGCATTTGCATTTCATCGAGGAGAAAATATTGATAAAAATGTCATGTATCGGGCCGGG
>NW_016829281.1:0-1128 GCF_001698545.2 Rhinopithecus bieti | reverse complement strand
GTTATTCAATCTGAAAGGAAAGAACATTAACAAGATACATAAAACTATGTGAAAATATAAAATTAGGTGGTTAAAGTAGGTACACAGTCAAGTTCAGAATATTCTAATACAATCATGGTAGTGTATAAATTACTTGTATCAGTATAAATGTCAAAAGACAAAATTTTTTTTAAGTGATAGTTAATGCCATTTGTTAAGGAGTATACAACATAAAAAGATGTAAATAGGGCTGGGTTCAGTGGCTCATGCCTGTAATCCCAGCACTTTGGGAGGCCAAGGCAGGTGGATCATCTGAGGTCAGGAGTTCAAGACCAGTCTGGCTAACATGGTGAAATCCCGACTCTACTAAAAATACAAAAATTAGCTAGGCATGGTGGTGGGCACCTGTAATCCCAGATACTCAGGAGGCTGAGGCAGGAGAATCACTTAAACCCAGTAGGCAGAGTTTGCAGTGAGCCGATACCATGCCAGTGCACTCTAGCCTGGGCAACAGAGCTAGAGTTGCCAAAAAAAAAAAAAAAGAAAGAAAGAAAGAAAGATGTAAATAATGATGTCAAAACAAAATAAGGCAGGGGGAGGAAAAGTGTCGAGTTTTTCATAAGAGCAAACATAAGTGGTTATTGGTGTAAAATAAAGTTGGACATGAAACAAACTAACAAATTCGGAAGTATTTCTATACACTAAAAAGAAACTATCTGGGCTGGACGCAGTGGCTCACACTTGTAATCCCAGTACTTTGGGAGGCCAGGGTGGGTGGATCACCTGAGGTCAGGAGTTAGAGACTAGCCTGGCTAACATGTTTCTACTAAACATGTTTTAGTAGAAACCCTGTTTCTACTAAAAATACAAAAATTAACTGGGTGTAGTGGCGGGTGCCTGTAATCCCAGCTACTTGGGAGGCTGAGGCAGGAGAGTCGCTTGAACCCAAGAGGCAGAGGTTGCAATGAGCCGAGATTGCGCCATTGCACTCCAGTCTGGGCAGCAAGAGTGAAACTCAGTCTCAAAAAAAAAAAAAAAAAAAGAAAAGGAAAAGAAAAGAAAAGAAAGAAAGAGAGAAACTATCTGAAAATCCCACTTACAATAGCTATAAATAAATAAATAAATAAATAAATAAATAAATAAATATCT
>NW_016829280.1:0-268 GCF_001698545.2 Rhinopithecus bieti | reverse complement strand
ACACCCCACACACACACCACACCCACACCACACACACCACACACACAGCACACCACACACACACACCACACGCACACCACACACACACCCCACACACAACACACACACGCCACACACACACCACACCCACACCACACACACACACCACACACACACCACACACACACCCCACACACACATACACCCCACACACCCCACACACCCCACACACCACACACAGCACACCACACACACAGCACACCACACACACCCCACACACACACCCCAC
>NW_016829279.1:0-1129 GCF_001698545.2 Rhinopithecus bieti | reverse complement strand
CGGGGTCACGCCATTCTCCTGACTCAGCTTCCTGAGTAGCTGGGACTACAGGTGCCCGCCACCTCGCCCGGCTAGTTTTTTGTATTTTTTAGTGCAGACGGGGTTTCACCGTGTTAGCCAGGATGGTCTCGATCTCCTGACCTCGTGATCCACCCGTCTCGGCCTCCCAGAGTGCTGGGATTACAGGCTTGAGCCACCGCGCCCGGCTGACAATAGCAAATGTTAAAGAGGCTGTGGAACATCGGGAACTTTCATACACTGTCAATGGGACTATAAATACAAATACCTTGGAAAACGAATTTGGCACTATCGTTACAAAGTTGAAAATGCACAAGCCAGGCTGGGCGCGGTGGCTCACGCCTGTAATCCCCGCACTTTGTGAGGCCAAGGCGGGTGGATCTCCTGAGGTCAGGATTTTGAGACCAGCCTGGCCAACATGGTGAAACCCTGTCTCTACCAAAATTAAAAAATGAGAAAAGAAAAAACACTTCTATATGTACACTGGGAAAAATAAATAAGGATGTTCATATTAGCAGAGTGTAAATTATAAAAAGACTGTAAAAAAAAAATAGCCGTATGTCCATTGACAGAACATTGGATAGATACAGTAATAGAATTGAATGCTGGAAAGCAATAAAAAGAACAAATTACCTTTACATGCATCAATATGGATCTCAAAAATGAATACTGAGTGAACACTATTCCATCTAGCATAATATGACATGTAAAATAAAAAACCAAAAAAACTCATTGATTATTTGGGGGATATATAGAGGAAAACTGAAACAAAAAGGCAAGAGAATGATACGAACAACATATAATGGCTACTCTTAGGGAGAAAGGGAAAAGATTGGGGCAGGCACATAAGGAAACTGACAATAAGCTATTACTAACACTGGATAATGGATACATGAGTATTTGTTTTATTATTTTTATGCCATGTGTATTATATGAATTATTTTGCATGCTGAAAATACTCAAAAAGCCTGAATCTTTTGGAGCTAAAAGAGATTTAAAATACTTAAATGTAACTCTCAATATCCAGTAGTTATAGAATAACTTAAGTTAATTAATCTATGTAATTAATTAGTTGATTTTGGCTTCATTTTCACTTTTCTTGCAACCAAAA
>NW_016829278.1:0-2003 GCF_001698545.2 Rhinopithecus bieti | reverse complement strand
CTCTTTTTTGGTTCCATATGCAATTTAAAGTCATTTTTTCTAATTCTGTGAAGAAAGTCAATGGTAGCTTGATGGGGATAGCATTGAATCTATAAATGGACATTTTCGTGAAATTAATTCTTTCTATCCATGAGCATGGAATTTTTTCCATTTGTTTGTGTCCTCTCTTATTTCTTTGAGCAGTGGTTTGTAGTTCTCCTTGAAGACATCCTTCATATCCTTTGTGAGTTGGATTCCTAGGTATTTTACTCTCTTTGAAGCAGTTGTGAATGGGAGTTCACTCATGATTTGGCTCTCTGTCTATTATCAGTGTATAGGAATGCTTGTGATTTTGCACATTAATTTTGTATCCTGAGATTTAGATGAAGTTGCTTATCAACTTATGGAGATTTTGGACTGAGACGATGGGGTTTTCCAAGTATACAATCATGTCATCTGCAAACACAGACAATTTGACTTCCTCTCTTCCTATTTGAATACCCTTTATTTCTTTCTCTTGTCTGATTACCCTGGCCAGAACTTCCAATTCTATGCTGAATAGGAGTGGTGAAAGAAGGCATCCTTGTCTTGTGCCATTTTTCCAAGGGAATGCTTCCAGCTTTTGCCCATTCAATATGATATTGGCTGTGGTTTGTCATACATAGCTGTTATAATTGAGATATATTCTATCAATACCTAGCTTATTTTAGCATGTTTTTAGCATGAATCCCCTTGTCACTGTTCAACTTTCATAATAATCTTATTCTACATGTTGTCTTAGAGACTATTGTGAGTTGTAGTAGCTGTTTTCTATACTTTCATGACTCTCAAGCCTATATCTTTAATATAGATTTTTTTCCAAATAGTCTCTATTTTTGTATTTTTAAATGCCAGTTGGGAATCTCTCCCTGGACATTATACAGCCTTAAAGCTCAACGTGTTCAAAAAATGAAATGGCAACAGTAATCCTTCATTTCTCCAAATAAAAACCCCCAGATATCAGACATTTTCTTCAATATCCTCATTCATATCTTTACATGTTGCATAAAAATAATACACAGAGGGTGCTGAAATGGCATACAGTACTACTTTCTGTGAATAATCACAGTTCCATAGCTAACACAGAAGCCAGAAGGGTTTGTCTGCATAGTTGTTTGTTTAATTTTAATTATGATTCTAATGAGCATAGGCTGTATCTTTACCCTAAAATGTACTGTATTTTCTTATCTGACTATAGTAATTAGAAAATTATTTGACATAATTGAAGCAAAAAGAGGACATAAAAGCAAAATAGAATATGATGGTTTTGCTAAAATAAACTCTATCGCCTCAGAAAAGAAATAAGTTACATATTAACTTCATCTGATGACTGATATTATTTTGCTTCATTAACAGTATATAAAATTAACTTCTTATACAAGCTTTGTTAGTACATAAAATATGCATAAACTAATGAAGTTAATATTTGATCTGTATGAAAGCTCAAGAGCATTCCCTCCATTATTATAAACTAATATTTTTCTGACTGGTCAATGATGAATAAACATTCTGTCGAAGAGATAGAACAAAATAAATTAATAAGCAAATGAGTCTGTTTTGATGTTTTGGGGCCAAGCGCTGAACCCGGCAAATCAGTACTGGAAAAAGAAAAGCATACATATGTGTGTGCAGGAAAACTGACATATGAAACAAGCAGAACAATTAGTGATCAATCCAGCATTACATTTTTTTTTTTTTTTTTTGAGACGGAGTCTCGCTCTGTTGCCCGGGCTGGAGTGCAGTGGCCGGATCTCAGCTCACTGCAAGCTCCGCCTCCCGGGTTCACGCCATTCTCCTGCCTCAGCCTCCCGAGTAGCTGGGACTACAGGCGCCCGCCTCGTCGCCCGGCTAGTTTTTTGTCTTTTTAGTAGAGACGGGGTTTCACCGTATTAGCCAGGATGGTCTCGATCTCCTGACCTTGTGATCCGCCCGTCTCGGCCTCCCAAAGTGCTGGGATTACAGGCTTGAGCCACCGCGCCCGGCCC
>NW_016829277.1:66754-73347 GCF_001698545.2 Rhinopithecus bieti | reverse complement strand
AAAAAAAAAAAAAAAAAAAAAAAAGGACATACTTCACTATTATTTTACTATTTTATTTTTTAATTGGCACATAAAATTGTATGTATTTATTATGTACAAAATGATGTTTTTTGTTTTTGTCTTTTGAGATAGAGTCTCGCTCTATCACCCAGGCTGGAGTGCAGTGGAGCGATTTTAGCTCACTGCAACCTCCGCCTCCCAGGTTCAAGCAATTCTCCTGCCTCAGCCTCCCGATTAGCTGGAACTAAAGGCATGTGCCACCACGCCCAGCTAATTTTTGTATTTTTAGTAGAGACGGGGTTTCACCATGTTGGCCAGGCTGGTCTTGAACTCCTGACCTCAGGTGATCCACCCACCTCGGCTTCCAAAGTGCTGGGATTACAGGCATGAGCCACCACGCCCGGCCCAAAATAATGTTTTGAAGTTTATATACACTACGGAGTGACTAAATCTAGCTAATTAACATACACATTACCTTACATAGTAGTACTTTTTGTGGCGAGAACATTTGACATTCACTCTCTTAGTATTTTTCAAGAATACAACATATTATTGTTAACTATATTCACCATGTTGTACAATAGATCTTTTGAACTTACTTCCGACAATTTTGTATTCTTTGACCAACATCATCCCAGCTCTCTCCCGCAACCACCCTGACTCTGGTAACAACCATTGTACTTTCTAGTTCTATGAGATCAACTTTTTTAGATACTTCATTTGAGTACAATCATGTGGTATTTGTCTTTCTGTGTCTGGTTTATTTCACTTAACAAAATTTCCTCCAAGTTCATCCATGTTACTGTAAATGACAGGATTATCTTATTTTTAATGGCTGAATAGTATTCCATTGTGTATATATTCCATATATCCATTCATCTGTTGATAGACAATTAAGTTGATTCCTTATCTTGGCTATTGTGAATAATCCTGCAATAAACATTGGAGTGAGTATTCTCTCGTCACGATCTTGTTTCCAATTCCTTTGGCTATATAGGCAGAAGTGGAATTGGCAGATCATATTGTAGCTCTATTTTTAATTTTGGGGGGAATCTCTGTACTGTTTTTTTATCATGGCTGCACTAAATTTACATTACCACCCACAGTTTGAAATGGTTCTCTTTTTTCCACATAGTCGCCAACATTTATCTTTTGTCTTTCTGATAGCAGTTATTCTAATAAGTCTTAGGTGATATCTCATTGTGGTTTTAATTTGCATATCCTTGATGATTAGTGATGTTGAACATTTTTTCATATACCTGTTGACCTATTTGCCTGTGTTCTCTTGAGATATATGTATTCAGGCCCTTTCTCCATATTTATTTATTCATTTATTTATTTATTTTTATTTTTTGGCCTTCCCGATTTTATTTGGGGCACAGCTGGGCGAGGGCCCTGCATCTAGAAGAAGGTGTTGGGCCTCTTGGTGGTGAAGCGTGGCTTGTGCTGACGGCGCAGGACCCGGTGGGGCAGCGGGAACTTGACCTTGGAGTCGTGGAACTGCTTGAAGGACGGCGGCTGCACTTGCCGGCTGCGATCTTCCTCCACCTTCATGATCTGGATGGATTGGGCCTGGTCGCAGTGCCGGGCGCTCAAGACTCGGTAGCACTGGGTGACAGCGCCTGCGATGGTCAGGTGCTGGTATTCCCGATAAAGGTTGTGGGTGCGGCTCAGGGAGTCACAGCGCAGCCAGATGCGGAAGTTCTTCACCCGCAGAGGGGACTTCTCAAACACCCGCCCAGAGTAGGCAATCTCCCCTGAAAACTTATTCATCTTGTTTAATTGAGATACGAAGTACCAGAAGCTGGACTTCGAGACGACATGATTAGGTGCAAAGATTCGCATGAGGTAGAGGGGCGGTCTGTGGCATTTGGGGGTGGGCGGGTAGCGACCCAACACTTGTACTCTCCTAGTGTGTCCTATGCCTTCAGGGAGTCCTCTCCGAACTCGCCTCCACCCGCAAAAGGGCTTTTCTCGTTTTAAAATCAGATTATTTGTTTTCCTGCTATTGAGCTGTTTTAGTCCCTTTATATTTTGGGTATTAATTCCTTATCAGATATATACTTTGCAAATATTTTCTCCCATTATGTAGGTTGTCTCTTCACTCCGTCGATTGTTTACTTTACTGTGCAGAAGTTTTTCAGTTTGGTGTAATCCCATGTGTCTATTTTTGCTTTTTTTTGCCTGTGCTTTGGGTTCATATCCAGAATTCAGTGCCCAGACCAATGAATCTTGCTTCAATGTCATAGAGCTCTTCTGCTACGTGTTCTTCTAGTAGTTTGATAGTTTGAGGTCTTACAATTAAGTCTTTAATTCAATTTGAGTTGGTTTTTGTATAATGTGTGAGATAGGGTCTATTTCCATACATATGGATATTCAGCTTTCAAACACATTTATTGGCAAGACTATTCTTTTCCCATTATGGTATTCTTGGCACCTTGGTCAAAATCAGTTCCTTTGCCCATTTTAGATTGGAGTATTTGTCTTTTATTTTGAGATTTAAGAGTTCTTTGTATATTCCGGCTAGCAGTTTCTTGTATTTAGATTTTTTTTCATCTTGTTTTACAACTTCTAATTTTTATCATGTTTTACAATGAACATAACAGTACAGTAATTAATGTATATTACCTATAACTAAATTTGGGGGGTTTGCTCCAGGTTAGGAGCCTGCAATTAAAAGTCTAGAGACCTCTGCTTTAGACCAGAATTATTTTTTCCTCTCTCATCTGTTTGGTGTTTGTGAGAAGGCGAAGCCGAGTATGCTAAAGACAAACTTCAGCTCTTACTTCTTGTAGCTACTGGCCTATTGATCTGTACCTGGCAAGGGAAAAGTATTTTATGTTATGCTAAACAATTAACACATATTGCTTAGGAAACCCTAAATATGACAAACAAGGAAGGGTGGTTAAAATGTAAGTGCTTACTATATTAAAAAAAAAAAAAAACCCAAGCACATAATGACTACTTCAATAAATACTAGCCTAGGTAAACATCATCATTATTTTTATTCTACTGATTAGGAGATAAAGAGTCATGTTAAGTAATGTTAAGTAACACAGCTAATGAATTGTAAAACTGGGATCTGAATTCAGGTCTGACTGCAAAGCCCGTTTTTTCCCATGGGACACTGTGTATTAGTCAAACTACAGGTCAGATTTCTGCAGTGAATGGGAAGTTGGACTAGATGACTTCTCTTCCAATTCTGAGACATTATGAAAACATTTGATGTAAAGAAGCATTCAGGTCTGTGTCGGTGGTGATTTTCATAGCTTATAAACATCTAGAGGCAAGAACCATTTTGTCTTACTTCCTTTGAGTAATACCCAGTGACATGTATAAATGGAATTAATAACTGTCTGTGATGGTGATATGCCAAACATTGACTTAAAGCTGATTAATGCAGAGACATAATTATTATTTGGGAGTTTTTATTATTGTTTATCTAATAATCAATTAGATTTTATTTATACTTATTATAGTCAGAATGCAAATTTATATTTATAATACAATTTGTATTTCTACTTATTCAAAGTAGATTTCATTAAAAACCCTGAAAGACAATCTAGGCAATACTATTCTGGACATTGGGAAGGGCAAAGATTTCATAACAAAGACACCAAAAGCAATTGCAACAAAAACAAAAATTGACAAGCGGGATCTAATTAAACTTAAGAGCTTCTGCACAGCAAAAGAAACTATCAACAGAGTAAACAGGCAATCTACAGAATGGGAGAAAATATTTGCAAACTCTGCATCTGACAAAGGTCTAATTTCCAGCATCTATAAGGAACTTAAACAAATTTACAAGAGAAAAGCGAACAACCCGATTAAAAAGTGGGCAAAGGGACGGGTGCGGTGGCTCACACCTGTAATCCCAGCACTTTGGAAGTCCCAGGCAGGCAGATCACCTGAGGTCAGGAGTTTGAGACCACCCTTGCTAACATGGCAAATCCCTGTCTCTACTAAACATACAAAAATTAGCTGGGCATGGTGGCAGGTGCCTGTAATCCCAGCTACTCAGGAGGCTCGGGCAGGAGAATCACTTGAACCCGGGAGACTGAGATTGCAGTGAACTGAAATCATGCCACTGTACTCCAGCCTGGGGAACAGAGAGAGATTCAATCTCAAAAAAAAAAAAAAAAAAGTATAATAATAATAATAATAAACTGGGCAAAGGACATGAACAGACACTTTTCAAAAGAAGACGTGCATGTGGACAACAAGCATATAAAAAAAACTCAATATCACTGATGATTAGAAAAATGCAAATCAAAACCACAATAAGATACCACCTCACACCAGTCAGAATGACTATTAAAATGTCAAAAAATAACAGATGGTGGTGAGGTTGAGAAGAAAAGGAAACTTACACTGTTGGTGGGAGTGTAAATTAGTTCCACCATGTGGAAAGCAGTATGGTAATGCCTCAAAGAGCTAAAAGCAGAACTACCATTTGACCCAGAAACCCCATTACTGGGTATATACCCAGAGGAATATAAATCATTCATTCTACCATAAAGACATATGCACACAAATGTTCATTGCAGTACTATTCACAATAGTAAAGACATGTAATCAACCTAAATTCCCATCAATGACAACCTGGATAAAGAAAATGTGGTGCATATACACCATGGAATACTATGCAGCCATGAAAAAGAATGAGATCATGTCTTTTGCAGGAAAACGGATGGAGCTGGAGGCTATTACCTTTAGCAAACTAACACAGGAACAGAAAACGAAATATCGCATGTTCTCACTTACAAGTGGCAGCTAAATGACAAGAAGTTATGAATACAAGGAAGGAAACAACAGACACTGGGGTCTACTTGAGGCTGGAGGGTGAGAAGAGGGAAAGGAGCAGAAAAGATAGCTATTGGGTACTGGGCTTAATAACTGGGTGATGAAATAATCTGTATAACAAATTCCCACGACACAAATTTACCTATGTAACAAACCTTCACATGTACCTAAAATAGGAGTTTTTCTCTTTTTTTAAAGAAAAAAAAAACCACTAAATGCCCATAGGTTCCCCATACGCAGAGTGACACTTGCGGGATGCTCTGTTTCCTGTATCAGAAATAGCCCTTTAGCTCCTGGCTCCTCTCCAAGGAATCTACTCCAGTGGGACTCTTTATTCACTGCCTCTTACCACACCTTGTCTTCTCCCCAACCCATGCCTTTCTTGATGCTTTCTGCCAACTCTCTGCCTGCCCATGCACCTTCACATCCTGCCATGCCTTGAACACTAGGTATAGACGCACTACCTCCCCAGGGCTTTCCCTGCCCACTTCCCTCAGGATCTTACCTGCTTCTGGATCCACAGTCCCTTCCTGGCTTGTTTCCTGATGCATTCTAACCTTTCCAGCTGAAACATAAACACCCAGAAAGCATAGACAAATTACTGTGGTCTGAATGTTAATATTTCCTCAAAACTTGTATGTTGAAACTTCATCATCACTGTGACAGTATTAAGAGATGGGATCTTTGGGAGATTATTAGATCATGAGGGCTCATGAATAAAAGAGGGCTCTTATAAAAGAGACTTGCAGGATCCCCTTTTCCCTGCTGCCATGTGGGACACATAGAAGGAGCCATCTATGAGGTACCGGCTCTCACCAGAAAATGACAATCTGCTGTTGCCTTGATTTTGGACTTCCCAGCTTCCAGAATTGTGAGTAATAAATTTCTGATGTTTCTAAATGTTTTAAAGTAGATTTCATAAATAAATGTAATATACTTTTATTTTAATGAAGAACCCATATTCCATGTCCAGGTGAATGAGATGAATGGATTATGGCATGAAGGTTAATTCGTTTCAGTCAACTAATTTTTACTAACCACCATACAAATAATTAAGCTATTGTCATTAGCATGAATTAAATGGCCTTGTTTTGTTTGTTTGTTTTGTTATATATATATAGCCTTGCTGATGTCCAATTAAATCATAACATGTAAGCCTTGCCAATAGTCTAAGGGCTATAGATTATATTACCATTCAAATTATGTCATGAGCAGTAAGTCCATTTTATACAGCTAGCAAACTAAATGAGAGGGAATAAGAGTATAAGAGTGCATTACTCTTTATGAAATAAAGCTCATTCAATCTTACCCAATAGCAGAAAACAGATATAAAACACCCCAATTTAGTGAAACAAAATCAAGACATAAAGTTGAATGAGCTATTTCATGTACTCGATGCTTTTACTTGCTTCCAATATAGTTTATCTTTCCCTTAAATGCCATGATTTTAATTCACTGACTGATGCATACTTCCCCTGGCAAAGGTATTGGGAAATGTATAATAATTGGTGTTCTACAAGATAGAAGATTTCTGTTGGGAATTATTTCTTCATAGATGAAGATTATTTTCCACTGAGAGATTTATACCATAATTAGAAAAATGATGTTCTAAGCCCTAGTGGAAATGTCATATTTTAATTGGTATTCATTTGTTTCAGACAAGCCCATGGAGAAAACTAGGAGCTCCTTTTTATTGATGTTAAATTGTTAACTGTGAAATCAACTAAATTGCATTCTCACTTAAATATCTGAAATGACTAGCCCATTTAATTACTTTTTAAAACAATAGT
>NW_016829277.1:62958-66166 GCF_001698545.2 Rhinopithecus bieti | reverse complement strand
GTTATTTGCAGATTTTAAACTGTATGTGTAGGGGTCAGGGTTCTTAACCCTCACATTGTTCAAGGTAAATATAAAGTGAACAAATATAAAGTCAATTGTATATATTCTAAATTATATGTTACATATGAAAGTAACAAAAAAGTATTTGTCACAACATGGTTCCATTTCTTTAATTGAAACACATTATTACATAAAAATACTTTTCAACATTTTGGCATTGTCAATACTGGCTAAACTTTTATTGACCAAATGTGCTAATTTCTAGTAAGAACAATAAAATGCAAGTTATATTTCATGGGTCTAATGACATTCTGCTATAGTTTGGGTATTTGATCCTCCAAATCTCATGCTGAAATTTGATCCCCAGTGTTGGAGGAGGGGCCTAATGGGGGTTTTGGGGCCATGGGGCAGATCATGAATGGCTTAGTTCAGTCTTCTCAGTAATGAGTGAGTTTTTACTCTATTAGTTCCAGTGAGAGCTGGTTGTTGATTGTTAAACGGAGTCTGGCACCTACTTCTTCTCTCCTGCCTCTGCTCTCACCATGTGATCTCTGCACAGGCTGAATTCCCCTTCACCTTCTGCCATGAGTGGAAGCAGCCTGAGGACCTCACCAAAGGCAGATTCTGGTGCCATGCTCCTCGTCCAATCTGCAGAACTATGAGCCAAATAAACCCTTTTTCTTTATAAATTACCCAGTCTTTGGTATTCCTTCATAGCAACATGAACCAACTATGACATATTCCAGATAGGTAACTGACAAATTATATTCATATCACAGAGATGGAGGCACTATGGCACATTGTAGGTAAGTGATTGGATCCTTGAAGATAAATAAATTCAGAAGAATTAGCAATATTTTTACATTTTCATAATTTTATATAAGACTTCATTTACTCCCCCAGCCAACTATCTTTGCAATCCTCCCTAAACAATGCTAACCTCCAGGCTTCCCCAAGCCTTCACATTCACATTTTTGTTTTGATTCCATTAATTTTAGCAAAGATTTGTTGAATATTTACTATTTTCAAGGCCCTGTGCTAAGTACTATAGCAGATATAGCTATAGTACTCAATAAGCTGAAATCTAGTAAAGATCATAATACCATAATACAATGTTATAAGAGGGATATAAACAAATGCATGAACCCAAAAGTGGGAGAGCATTTCTACCAAGGTGGAATCAAAGCAGTATTAGAAAATTATCTGAAACTTAGAAGTAATGCAAAAGAGTTATGGGGCACATAGTTTCAATCTCATAAGAAGGTGCAGGCAACTCAAGAATTGCCTAGGGCAATGGTGAGAAAACTTTTCTGTAATGGTCAAGATAACAAATATTTTTGGCTTTGTGGGCCATATGGTCTCTTTCACAAGTACTCAACTTTGCCCTTGTAGCATGAAAGCACCCATACACGATACACAAACAAGTAAGCATGGCCAGATTGGCCCACAGGCTGTAAATTGCTGACCCCTGGACTAGGGGACCCAGGTTAGTAAGTCGTTCAACTCACTGTTACTAGTTGTTTAAGGTTCCAGATTTAGCAAAGTTGCATATTAACATGTAGATTTTTGTCTGGTCTAGATGCAGATAATTTCTGTCCAGTAGAGAGATAACCTCGAAGTTTTATGGCTCCATGAGACATTACCTACCTTGTATCTAATCCAGGAAGTTTATCATCCTATCAATATTCTATGTTTTAAAATGGTGTTTGACCCAATCATGACATCTTAATGGTTCTCTCATTTATTAATAAGTCAAATAAAATCTTTGATACTTGTTCACTTTATATTTGCCTGAGTGTTATGATTTCACATGGTTTGAAATTATATATCGACAGTTTTGGAGGGCGCATGGAGATGTCCAGATTGACTCACCTGATGGAGACAAGTAAACTGTGATCCTGGAGAAATGCACCTCAAGTCTATTTAAGCCCAGGCATATTTTTCTTGGCTGCCGGAAGAATCCCAGGCAGCAAGAGAACTTTAACTTTGCTGATTCTATTTCTGTAGCTTTAATTTTCTTCTTGCTATTGATTTTTGTGTTGCACATGACAAAAGTTATTTTCATTTGGTGGCAGCAACAATTGGGAATTTGTTTTATTGTTTGGCCATTTGGTGATCTCTACTGGGTAGATGGTGAAGTACTGTTCTCTGTTGGGTGAGAAGCAGAGAAACTGGTTCGTTTAGGCTTTTTGCTTGTCTATTTGCAAAATCAAATCAATTAAGAATTTTGTGCCTATTGTGAAGGAGAACAATTCTTTCATATTTAGACCAACAGAGTTTTGTATTTATATGTTTACACTCGACCTGTGGCAGAAGCTGTAGAACTGAAGCAATAAACTCTCCGTATATCTTATGTTTTTCTGTAAATTAGAAAGTTATTTCTCTCTCATGTAAAGTATAAAATAATTTCCTACCCATGAAGGGTAATACTAAATCTGATCATAATGTATCTCTGAGGAGGTCAGTTGTGATTAATTTATAGATAATAACATATGAATCTAACAGTACTATAAATAACAGAAAATGTTTAAATGAACTTCTAATACTTTAAATGTGCTCTATATTTACAAAATTCTTACAGAAATATCTAGCTCAGAAACATTTTAAGAATTAATGTTTACTTAATTAAGATGAATCTTTGGACAGTTTAGATTGGTTTGATAATTTAGATTTAAGGTTGGGTGCAGTGGCTCATGCCTGTAATCCCACCACTTTGGGAGACCAAGGTGGGTGTATCACTTGATGCCAGGAGTTCGAGACCAGCCTGGTCAACATGGTGAAACTCTGTCTCTGCTAAACACAAAAATTAGCCAAGTGTGGTGGTGCGCACCTATAATCCCAGCCACTTGGGAGGCTGAGACAGGAGAATCGCCTGAACCCAGGAGGCAGATGTTGCAGTGAGCCAAGATTGCACCACTGCACTCCAGCCTGGGCTATAGAGCAGGACTCTGTCTCAAAGAAAAGAAAAAAACAGTTTTAAGAAAGAAAGAGGAAATCTCTAGGTCTTTTCTCAAATTTTATTAAGTATAATAAAATTTACATTTTATTTTATAAGATTGTTTTCTTTCATGAAGAGACTATTTAATGTGAACTTCTTAAACATCTTTTGGTTTACCAATCAAACAAGCCAACACTCCTACATAATCTGTAAGATTATGAAAATGTAGATTTGTATTTTATTAAATATCATCTTCTGACAAATGTTTTA
>NW_016829277.1:44022-61625 GCF_001698545.2 Rhinopithecus bieti | reverse complement strand
AAAAAAAAAAAAAAAAAATCAACCTTGACCTAATCTTCATACTTTGTATTAAAATTAACTCAAAATGGATAATGAACATAAGCATAAAATGCAAAACTACAAAACTTCTAAAAATATATATAGGAAAAAATCTTTGAGACCTAAGTAAGACTAAGCAAATTTCTTAGAATTGACACAAAATAACAGGATTGATCAAATGAAAAATTGATAAATTTAAAATTGACAAAATTTTAAAATTTTGCCTACAAAAGATTCTGTTAGAAGAATGAAAGGATAAATTCTATATCCAATAAGGCTTTGTATCTGTAAATAACTCTCAAAACTCAATATCAAAACAAGCAATTCAATTAAGAAATTGACAAACAATATGCATAGATATTTAATCAGTGATGGTATACAGATGGCAAATAAGCATATGAACAGATGTTTAATATCATTAGCCATAAAATAAATGGAATTTAAAAGTACAATGAGATATCACAACACACCTGTCAGAATGGCTAATGAACAGAATGAAAGATAGTGATAACACCAAATGCTGGTGAGGATGTGGTGAAACTGGATTATTCATACATTGCTAGTGGGAATGTAAAATGGTACAGCCACTCTGAAAAATTGGCAAGTTCTTTCAAATCTAAAAATGGACATACCATGTGATCCAACAATTGAACTCTTGGCATTTA
Organism: Rhinopithecus bieti; assembly: GCF_001698545.2. Classification (NCBI taxonomy): domain Eukaryota; kingdom Metazoa; phylum Chordata; class Mammalia; order Primates; family Cercopithecidae; genus Rhinopithecus; species Rhinopithecus bieti. Next base: position 60,942 of record NW_016829277.1, on the reverse strand, counting down.
TCCCAGAGAATTGAAAAGTTATCTTCATGCAGGAACTTGTACATGAATGTTCCTAGCAGCTTTATTCATAATAGTCAAAAACTGGAAACTATTCAAATGTTCTTCAGTAGATGGATGGTTAAAAAATACTCAGCAATTAAAGAAAGAATGAATTATTGATACATGTAACAACTTGGATGGATCTCAAGGGCATTATGCTGAATGAAAAGAAAGCCAATCTTAAAAGCTCACATACCACATGATTTTATTTGTGTAATACTCATTAAATAGCATAATTGTAGAGATGGAGGAGAGATTTGTGGTTGCCAGGAAATAGGAGTGGAAAGGAGAAAAAATAACCTGAAGGAGTATTGTGGTGATGGTACAGTTGAATATGTTGATTGCAGTGGTGGTTACACAAGGCTACACATGTGATAAAATTGCATAAAGCTACACACACACACACACACACACAAATAAATGCATGTATAACATTTAAAATCTGAATAAACTCTGTAAATTGTACCAATATCAATTCCTTGGTTTTGATACTGTTCTGTGGTTGAATAAGTTGTCAACACTGTGGGAGGCTGGGTGAAGAGTAAATAGAACTTTTCTGTACATTTCTTTGCAGCCTCCTGTGAATCTACAATTATTTCAAAACAAAAAAAGTTTTTAAATGAGAAATTGATCTTCAAGCTCTCCTCAAGGGGTAATAAGAGGATATATTTACCTTCTGTATAATATGCCTGATAGCAGAGATTTCATATATCACAAGAATAACTTAATCTGCATTGTTTTGCCTCTATCGTGTCCTTGATTTAAATATACATGAATATATATTATATATATAATATATATATACACCCAAAGAGGGAAACAAAGAACATAGATGAAAGAACTAAGTTTTCTTATAACCATGTGACCTTCCTCTATAATTACTTTAAAATATTCTATTGTCATTGTTATTAAATAGATAACCAAACGTTGTTTTTAAGGTACTCATGATTCATCTTAATCGACAATCGACTTTGGCTAGTTGTTTTGATTTTGTCTTCCCAAGAAAGGATTCCAATTTTTAAAAACTAAAATACAATTTTGAGGATACCGTCTTCATATTGCATAAACTCAACACCATTGTAAATTCTCAATTCTGAACCAATGGTTAGCCATACTAGGTTAAATTTGAATAGATACCATGGTATTAATGTAAATATTTCAGAAATTATGCACTGTATGAGAAAACACTGGAGATTTGTCAATGTCCTCACTGGGAAGTATGTTTTTAAACTCAGGGGAAAACATTGATCAAACCCTTATGAAATAGTTCTGTTCTGCGTGCCAATGGAGAATTTTACTGTCTGCCAATCTAATATCTGTGACTGTAATAAACTAACCACACAATACCCTCTCAGCCTCATTATTAGACAGATTTCTGATTCCTGATGCATGCGTAAAGTCTCTACTATAAGGTTTTGGTTGGAATTTGTGTCTACAACAAAAGTACAATCCCAGTGACTTGTGGATAGGATTATATCAGGTACTCTAAACATTTTTTTTTTTTTTTTTTTAGATGGAGTCTCTCTCTGTCTCCCAGGCTGGAGTGCAGTGGTGTGATCTTGGCTCACTGCAACCTCCGCCTCCTGGATTCAAGTGATTCTCCTGCCTCAGCCTCCCAAGTAGTTGGGACTACAGGCACCCACCACAACGTCCGGCTAATTTTTTGCGTTTTTAGTAGAGACGGGGTTTCACCGTGTTAGCCAGGATAGTCTTGATCTCTTGACCTCGTGATCCACCTGCCTCGGCCTCCCAAAGTGCTGGCATTACAGGCATGAGCCACTGCGCCCAGCCCTCTGAACTAGTAATACTTTAAGAATACACACTTGCTCAGATCTCATGTTGGAGGAGGTGCCTGGTGGGAGATGACTGGATCATGGGAGCGGATTTCCCCCTTTCTGGTCTCATGATAGTGAGTTCTCACAAGATCCAGTTGTTTAAAGGTATGTAGCATCTCCCTCTTCACTCTCTTCCTCCTTCTCCAGCTGTGTAAGATGTGCCTGCTTCCCCTTCACCTTCTGCCATGATTGTTAAGTTTCCTGAGGCCTGTTCGGTCATGTTTCCTGTAAAGCCTGTGGAATTATAAGTCAATTAAACTTCTTTTCTTGTAAATTACCCAATGTTAGGTAGTTTTTATAGTGATATGAGAACGGACTAGTATATTGCTTACACAAGTTTCAAACTGAATGGAGTGAGTGTTTCCAGGACCCTTTATAGCACAGAAATAGAAGAAAGACTTTCATCCAAAATGCAGTGGACACAAATGAAATAAGAATTAATTGCACAGACATAAATGAACTTACGAGGGCACAGGTAGTAAGCCATGCAGGGGCAGGGCCACTGCAGAGAGTTCCCATTGGGGTAATGCCCAGAAGAGCTGTGAGCCCCAAGACTGTTAGAGTCTCACAGCTCCATTAGGCACTGCCCTAGTGGAGGCTGTCTGTGGTAGCTTTGCCTTCGGGGTGGCACGTGGCCTGGGTCCTGTGCCTGAGGCTCCAGGGGCCTCCACCCTTTGAATTCTAGGCGGAGACAGACATGCCCCCACAGCTCATGTACTCTGCCAGCCAGTGGAGATGGCACCACACAAACACTACCAAGACTTACTGTGTATGTCCTCCAGAGGGATGGCCACTGGAGCCCTAACCACACTTGGGGTCTCTAGAATCACACCTGGGATGACTGAGGAGTATTGTGCCAGAATGTGGGGAGCAGATACTTTAGATAGTGCCAGGTAGTGAGTGTGGAGGTCCTACCAGTACCTGAGGCCCCTCTTTTGACATACTTCTGACCCCAAGCCTTAATGCTCTGGGTCTATGATGGGAGTGGTGGTCCTGATGATTTCCAAAAAGGCTTCAGGGTCATTTTTCCATTTTCTTGATAAAAAACACCTGACTTCCACTGATACATAGTAATCTCATCAAAAGGTGGCTTGGCAACACCCTTGGTATTCTCTCCTGAACATGCTTTTTTATTCTTTGAAATATGGCCATGCTGAGAATTTTCCAAATAATTGAATTATGCATCCTTTTTTAAATTATAAATTCCATCTTTAACTGATTTTTCTTTTCTCATATTTTACTATAAGCCTTCAAGAAAAGCCATGCTGCTCCTTCAAAACTATGCTTAGATATTTCTTTTGACAAATATCGTATTTCATCACTCACAAGTTTCTCCTCCCACAAAACACCAGGACACAAACACAATTTAGCCGAAATATTTTCTGCTTTATAATAAGGATTGCTTTTCCTCCCTTTTCCAATAGTGTGTTCCTTATTTCTTTCTGGACCTATCAATATAGCTCCTACCATCCTTATTTCTACCCACATTCTCTTCACAACCTCTTAGGTAATCTCTAGTAAGACTGAGACTTTTTCTATATCTCTCCTTTTCTACTGAGTTCTCACCAGAATCACCCTTAATGCTCAGTTCACAGTAATATAGGCATTTTTTTTTTTTTTTTGAGATAGGATCTTGCTCTGTCACCCAGGCTTGCATGCAGTGCCACAGTCATAGCTCACTACAGCTTTGAATTCCTGGGCTCCAGTGATCCTCCTACCTCAGCTTCCCGAGTAGATGGGATTACAGACATAAGTCACCACGCCAATGTAGGCTTTTTGTAGCATGCACCACCACATTTTTCTAGCCTCTACTGATTATCCAGATCCAAAGGTGCTTTGACATTTTTAGGTATTTGTTATAGCAGCACTCCACTTCTCAGTACAAATTTCTGTCTTAGTCTATTTGGGCTGCTATGGCAAAATAACTTAGACTGGCTAATTTATAAATAATAGAAATTTGTTGCTTACATGTCTGGAGGCTGGAAAGTCCAAGACCAAGGCACTAGAAAATTTAATGTCTGGTGAGGGTCCACTCCTCATAGATGGCACCTTCTATATATCCTTACCTGGTGAAAGGGGCAAACAACCTCCTCTGGGCCTATCTTATAAGGACATTAATCCTACTAATGAGGGTGGAGCCCTTAGGACATAACCACTTCCAAAAGGCCCCACCTCCTAATACCATCACTTTGGGGGTTAGGTTTCAGTATATGGGTTTTAGGGGGAACACATATATTCAAACCATAACAATGGGCATCCTTATTTTGTTCCTGATCTTAGAGAAAAAGCTTTCAAATTTTCACTGGTGAGTGTGATACCTGTGTGCTTGTGATAAAAGGCCTTTATTGTGTTAAGCTACTTTTTTTCTGTACCTAACTTGTTGAGTTTTTATCATAAAAGGATGTTGAGGCCGGGTGCGGTGGCTCATGCCTGTAATCCCAGCACTTTGGGAGGCCGAGACGGGCAGATCACGAGGTCAGGAGATGGAGACCATCCTGGCTAACACGGTGAAACCCCGTCTCTACTAAAACACACACAAAAAAATTAGGCAGGCGTGGTGGCGGGCGCCTATAGTCCCAGCTACTCGGGAGGCTGCAGCAGGAGAATGGCGTGAACCCAGGAGGCGGAGCTTGCAGTGAGCCGAGATCCCCCCCCTGGTCTCCCGCCTGGGCGACACTGCGGACTCCTTCTCCAAAAAAAAAAAAAAAGGATGTTGAATTTTATCACATGCTTTGCCTGCCTCTAATGAGATGATCATACGGTTTTATTCTTCACTTTGTTAATGTGTTATATCACATATATTGATTTACATATGTTAAAATGTCCTTGCATCCCAGGGATAAATCCCATTTGATCATGGTAAATGACCCTTATAATGTGCTATTGATTCAGTGTGCTAAGAGTTTGCTGAGGATTTTTGCATTTATGTTCATCAGGGATATTGGCCTGTAATTTTCTTTTCTTGTAGTGTCCCTGTCTAGCTTTGGTATAAGGTAATGTTGGCCTTTTAAAATAAGTTTGGAAGTATTCCTTCCTCTTTAATTGTTTTAGGGTTTGAGAAGTATTGGTATTGGTTCCTCTTTAAATGTTTGGTAGAATTCAGCAGTAAAGACATTAGACGCTGGGCTTTTCTTTGATGGGAGAGTTTTTATTACTGACTCAATCTCCTTCTATATTACCAGTCTGTTTATGTTTTCTATTTTTTTATGATTTAGTCTTAGTATGTTGTATGTGTCTAGAAATTTATCCATTTCTTCTAGGTTATCTAATTTGTTGGTGTATAACTGTTCATTGTAGTTTCTTATGAGCCTTTGTATTTTCATATCAGGGTTTTTAAATTTTTTTAAATTTTTTAACCTTTCTTATGCTGCTGATCAGTTGTAATGCCTCTCTGCTTTCATTTCTGATTTTATTTACTTGAGTCTTCTCTCTTTTTAGTCTAGCTAAAGGTTTGTTAATTTTCTTTATCTTATCAAAAAAACCAAACAACTTTTAGTTACATTGATCTTTTCTATTGGTTTTCTAGTTCTTATTTCATTTATTTCTGCTCTGATCTTTATTTTCTTATGTCTACTAACTTTAGACTCAGATGTTTTCTCTTTTTACAGTTCCTTGAGGCATAACTTTGGGTTGTTTATTTGATATCTTTCTTCACTTTTTGATCTAGGCATTTATTGCTATAAACTTCCCTCTTAGAACTACTTTTCTGCATTCCATAAGTTTTAGTATGTTGTCTTTACTTTTTACTTTTCTCAGGATATTTTAAATATCCTTTTCAAATTTTTGTTTGACCCATTGGTTTTATAGGAGCATGTTGTTTAATTTTTATGAATTTGTAAATTTTCCCAGATATTTTCTGTTATTGATTTCAAGTTTCATACCATTGTTCCCGGAACTGAGCCGAGTCTGGCTGCATTTTCTTGTGGCCTAATGACAAGAAGCAGACCAACTAGGGAGTTTATTGCTGTAACTGGATAGAGGGAGAAGGTCAGAGATGATTCCACCAGACCAACTCAAAGTGTTACAATTTTCTTAGTGCTTATGTAGATTGGGGTTATATGCCTATGTGTGATACCACATTCGCCTAAGTCTATAGGTAACTAATTTTGTTTTAGCTAGAAGGTCAGAGGCCAGAAATGTTCTCTAAGTCTGATGAAGCGGTGAGGGCGCTGGTACCATCAAGGCCTATCTCCTAAATTCTAATTAGTGAAGACTGTGGTACTGAAGTGATTATTTCTAGCTTATCTCATTTATAGTTTGGTCCGGAAAGCTGCCTTAGACTCTCTAATAAATCTATTCAAACAGCTGCCTCTGTTACCTTGACTCATCTCAGATTTCATCGACGGTAGATGGGTCCTGGCACGAGGAATGTAAGACTGTCTCCATTATTTTGACTTGCTCCAGGTTAGGGAGAAGTCTGTGCAAGGCTTCTACTGACCATATGTTTTGTTTCTAGCTTTGATGTCTGGGCATCAATTTTCCTAGGTTTAATTATTTGCACAATGTTAAGGCATCACTATGGACATTTGTTGGTGTAACTGGCATGCTATGCAGGCCGGTCTGTGTGACTGTCACGCAGGCCTGTCTCTGTGATTGTCAGGGAGAATTGGCCTGCCACACCATTGTGGTTGAAAAAAATACTTGATATGATTTCAATCTTCTTCGATTTTTAAGACTTGTTTTGTGGCCTGAGATATCATATATCCTGGAGAATGTTCCCTGCGCAATTAAGAAGAATATGTACTCTCCTGCTGTTGGATGTTCTGTTTATGTCTGGTAGGTCCATTTGGTCTAAAGTATAGTTTAAGACCAATGTTTTCTTATTGATTTTCTGTCTGGATAATATGTCCTTTTTTGAAAATGATATGTTTATATCCACTGCTATTATAGTACTGCAGTCTTTCTCTTCCTTCAGATCTATTAATATTTGTTTTATATGTTTAGGTATTCCCATGTTGGGTGCATACATATTTACAATCACTTTATTCTCTTGATGAATTGATCCCCTTATCATTATACAACGACCATCTTTGTCTTGCTTTACAGTTTTGACTTCAAGTCTATTTTATCTAAGTATAGCTACCTATCCCCACTCTGTTTTTATTTCCATTGGCGTGTAATATCTTTTTCCAACCCGTTGCTTGCAATCTACTTGTGTCCTTAAAGGAGAAGTGAGTCTTTTGTAGGCAGCATGTATTTGAGTTTTGATTTTTATTCATTCATTGTTATTCATCCTTCAGTAGGTGGATCAAAAGACTTTAAGTCTTTTGATTGGCGGATCAAATCCATTTATATTTAAGGTAATTATTGATAGGTAAGGGCTTACTACTGCCATTTTATTAATTGTTGTCCGGTTGTTTTGCAGATCCTTTGTTTCTTCCTCTCTTGCCTTCTTCTTTAGTGAATTCGTAACTGCCCAAGGGGTTCACCTTGCCCACTGCCTAGACAGAGATGATTTATCAAGACAGGGGAATTGCAATAGATAAAGAGTAATTCACACAGAGCCAGCTGTGTGGGTGACTGTAGTTTTATTATTACTCAAATCAGTCTCCTGAAGCATTCGGGGAGCAGAGTTTTTAAGGACAACTTGGTGGGTAGGGGGAAGCCAGTGAGCCAGGAGTGCTGATTGGTCAGAGATGAAATCGTAGGGAGCAGAAGCTGTCTTCTTGCACTGAGTCAGTTCCTGGGTGGGGGCCACAAGATCAGATGAGCCAGTTTATCAATCTGGGTGCCGCCAGCTGATCCATCAAGTGCAGGGTCTGCAAAATATCTCAAGAACTGATCTTAGGAGCAGTTTGGGGAGGATCAGAACCTCACAGCCTCCAGCTGCATGACTCCTAAACCATAATTTCTAATCTTGTGGCTAATTTTAGTCCTACAAAGGCAATCTAGTCCCCAGGCAAGAAGGAGGTCTGCTTTGGGAAAGAGTTGTTATCATCTTTGTTTTAAACTATAAACTAAGTTTTTCCTAAAGTTAGTTCAGCCTATTCCCAAGAATGAGCAAGAACAGCTTGAAGGTTAGAAGCAAGACGAAGATTAAGCTACATATCTTTCACTGTCTCAGTGATAATTTTGCAAAGGCGGTTTCAATTTGATGGTTTTCTGTAGTAGTATGATTTGATTCTTTACTTTTTATCTTTTGTGTATCTACTATAGGTTTTTGCTTTGTGGTTATCATGAGGCCTATATATAAAACACATTATAATTACAATAGGCTGTTTTAAGATGGTAACAACTTCAATCACATAAATTATAAAACTCTATACTTTTGCTTCCTCTCCTTGCTACACATTATGGATTTTCGGTTTTTGTTTCTTTGTTTGTTTTGTTTTGAGACAGAGTCTAACTCTTTCACCCAGGCTGGAGTGCAATGGCGCAATCTTGGCTCACTGCAACCACCACCTCCCGGGTTCAAGCGATTGTCCCATGTCAGCCTCTTGAGTAGCTGGGACTACAGGTGCCTGGCTATTTTGTTTTGTATTTTTAGTAGAGACAGGATTTTGCCATGTTGGCCAGGCTGGTCTTGAACTCCTGACCTCAAGTGATCCACCTGCCTCGGCATCCCGAAGTGCGGGATTACAGGTCTGAGCCACCGTGCCTGGCCCATATTTTGTTTTTGATGTCACATTGTATATAATTTTATATTGCGTATCCCTTAACAAATTATTGTAGCTTTTTTTAAGTTTTGTCTTTTAACCTTAACAAGATAAAGTGATTTACATACCACCATTACAGTATTAGAGTATTCTGAATATGACTGTGTACTTACTTTACTAGTGAGTTTTATATTTTCATGTTTTCATGTTACTAATTAACATCCTTTTCTTTGAGCTTGAAGATTTCCTTTTAGCATATCTCATAAGTCAGGTCTAGTGGTGATGGACTCCCATAGCTTTTAATTGTCTGGAAAAGTCCTTATCTCTTCTTCATTTTTGAAGGACAGTCTTATAATGTCTAGTCATGAAACATTTAATAACTGACACATGTGTTGAGAAATGTGTCATTAGGCAATTTCATCGTTGTGCAAACATTATAAGGTGTACTTACACATAGCTAGATGGTATAGCCTACTACACACAAAGGTTCTGTGCTATAGCCTATTGTCCCCAGGCTACAAACCTGTACAGCAAGTTACTGTACTGAATATTGTAGGCAATTGTAAAACAATGGTAAATATTTATGTATCTAAACCTAGAAAAGGCAAGTAAAAATACAGTATAAAAGAGAGAAAATGGTACATTTGTATAGGGCACTTACCATAAATGGAGCTTGCAGGAAATGAATTTACTCTGGGTGAGTTAGTCAGTGAGTGGCAACTGCATGTGAAGGCTTAGGACATTAGTGCACACAACTATAGACTTTATAAACTCTGTATACTTAGGCACACTAAATTTATTTTAAACATTTTATTTCTTCAATAATAAATTAACCTTAGCTTACTGTAACATTTTTACTTTATAAACTTCTAATTTAACTTTTTGACTCTTGTGTTAATGACACAGGTTAAAACAACAAAAAAAGGTACAGTTATTACAAATATTTATTTATATCTTATTCTATAGCTTTTTTCTATTTTTAAAATTATACTATTATTATTTTACTTTTTTAAACTTTGTTTGGTTAAAAACTAAGACACAACACACACATAGCCTAGGCCCATGCGGATGGTGCGTCAGAATCATCGTATCACTGTCTTCCACTCCACATCTCGTTTCAAATGGAAGTTCTTCGGGGGCAAGTAACATGCCATGGGCTCTCATCTCTCTACAAAAATAATACCGGTTGCTTCGGAATATCTCCTGATGCACCTGCCTGATGCTGTGCTTACAGTAAACTATTTTTTTAATTAGCAGAAGGATTAACCTTAAAATAATTATAAAAGGTATTAGCATAATAAGTACGTAAACAGTAACATAGTTGTTTTTTATTAGCAATATTATGCCATGTACACAATCATATGTGCTATACTGTTAATGTAAACTGGTAGTGTCTGTAGGTTTGTTTACACCAGATCACCACAAATATCTAAGTAATTGTGTTGCCACTATGATGTTAGGACAGCCATGATATTACTTAGAGCTGTTAAGAAATTTTTCAGTCTGTTATAACCTTTATGGGGACCACCATCATATATTCCAGTGGTCATGACCAAAATATCATTATGCTGCACATGACTGTGTAGTATTCTTGGTTTGGCAGGGTTTTTTTTTTTTTTTCAGTGCTTTGAATGTATATCATCCCACTCTCTCCTGCCTGGCAAGGTGTCTGCCGAGGGGGAATTCTGTTATGTCTTACTAAGGTACTCTTGTACATGATGAGTTTATTTTCTCTTGCTGTTTTCAAAATTCTCTTTGTCTTTGACTTTTCAAAAAAAATTTTTTATTTTTTATTATTATTTTTTTTTGAGACAGAGTTCTTGCTCCACCCTGTTGTCTGGTTGGAAGTGCAGTGGTTGAGATCCTTGGCTCACTGCAATCTCCGCCTTCCCGGGTTCAAGCGATTCTCATGCCTCGGACTCCCAAGTAGCTGGGACTACAGATGTGCGCCACACCACCTGACTAATTTTCATATTTTAGTAGAGATGGGGTTTCACCTTGTTGCCCAGGCTGGTCTCAAAGTCCTGAGCTCAGTTGATCTGCCCACCTTGGCCTCTCAAAATCCTGGGATTACAGGCGTGAGCCACCATACCTGGCCTGTCTTTGACTTTTAAGCAGTTTTTTATAATGTGTGTTGGTGAAGATCTCTTTATGGTAAGTGTTCACCTAAAATAATCAATAAGTTTTTGGAAACTGCAGCGTTAAACAAAATGATGTATAACAAAACCAATTTTTTCTCACCAATGTTGAAGGAAATGATATTATTTTGAGGACCTGCTATATGTAGCTTCATTTAAAGTTTCAGTTTCCATGAACTTATCATCAATGTTAAGTGAGAACTTACTGAGGTATATTTAATATATTCGGGGTTCTTTGGGCAACATGAATCTGAATGAATGTTCATTGTGCTCTACAGATTTGGAATATTTTCAGTCAATATTTCTTTAAACAAGCTTTCTGTCCCCTTCTTTTCTCTATTCCTTCTGAAACACCCATAATGTGCAAATTATTTTACAATTATTGCATTCTTACAATAAAGTAAGCTAGAGAAAAGAAAATGTTATTAAGAAAGCTATAAGAAGAGAAAATATATTTACTATACATTAAGTGGAAGTGGATCGTCATAAAAGTCTTCATCCTCATTGTCTTCAGGTTGAGTAGAGAGAGGAAGCAAAGGAAGAGTCAGGGTCGGTCTTGGTGTCTCAGAAGTGGCAGAAGCAGAGATAAATCTGCATATAAGTGGACCTGCATAGTTCAAACCCATGTTGATCAAGGGTTAACTGTACTTTAACTGACAATGTTCCAAATCAGGTGAGTTCTTTTCAGTAGCAGCAACAGCAGCAGCAAAGCTTCTAGTTCTTACCACCTGCCTCACCCTGTTGAACTACTGTGCCAACAGAGTTTGGGGGGAGTAAGTGGGGGAGGTGGTGAATAGACAGGCCTAAACAAGAACACCACAGACTTATTATTTTCTTACTCAAAGTTCAGAAGTTCTCAGTTTGTGGTATTCTTGGGTCAATTTCCAGAGTGCTGAAATGGTTGTTTTTGGTTATTTGTCCAGTTTTCTAGCATTTATGCACATTCCCCAAACTCAGGAATTTATTTACTCAAATGAGGAGGATTTCTTCCACCAAGGTCAAAGAAACTCTTTCAACTGGGGAAGATGTCAGTTCTTGACCACCATCAGTGCAAGAACCAACAGTAACATTGACCAGAAGATTTTTCTACTATTTTACCATATAGCCTTTAGCTCAAACATATGAAGAAAGGAACTAATATTTAATAGAAGATGGACATCAGTTTTGATATACACTCCGCTAATGTCATTTGAACTTTGAGTCATGTGAGTATAAATCTAGGTGGCAGAACAAGAGAACAGAAGGCCATACTTCTGCAGGTTGGAAATGAGAAATTAGCAATGAAGGGGATAGAGGAGAATGTGAATGGAGTCTAATGACTTTTTTTAAGACCTCTTTATACCTAGATCAATTTCCCCAATTACTTTGTAAAGGCTTTAACAGTAAAAACAGTATTTTATATGCTGTGCAATGCTTTAATGTAATGTCAGTACTGCACATGTGTTAAAGTAATAATCACTAGCTCCAATAGTGTGGGTAGTTTTGAAGGTTAGATTTGTTAGTATTTTTGTTTGCTTGTTTTGTTTTTGTTTTGTTTTGTTTTGTTTGAGACGGAGTCTCGCTCTGTCACCCAGGCTGGCGTGCAGTGACACCATCTCGGCTCACTGCAACCTCTGCCTCCCAGGTTCAAGTGATTCTCCTGCCTCAGCCTCCCGGGTAGCTGAGACTACAGGCGCGTGCTACCATGCCTGGCTAATTTTTTGTATTTTTAGTAGAGACAGGGTTTCACTATGTTGGTCAGACTGGTTTCGAACTCCTGAGCTCGTGATCCGCCTGCCTTGGCCTCCCAAAGGCCGTGAGCCACCGCCTCCGGCCGATTTGTTAGTATTATTTGAAAATGAGCCCAAAATTTCAACTCTGTTATGCAATACAAATCTGTCCGCCCCAATCTAGAAGATGGGTCACTGAGACATTGATACTAACAAAATTTTAGACACATAAGAGTCAGATTTTCTGCTCTTTATTTATGTAAACAATATCAAAAAGCAGGCACATATGGAACCAAGGATAGATGAGCTGCCAAAATTTAGAATACTCGTCATGTAATGAGGAACAGCATCTAGACATAGCAATACAACTTTAAAAATACCCAGGAGACATAAATTTACTAAAATCATTGAATACTATACTTGAAATGGTAAATTATATGATTTTTAAAAATATGCCTCAATAAAGAAATACCCCGGAGAAAGAAAAAACTATAGTTCTCGAGTTACTATATGAATTTTAGAAAATATACAGATAACAAAAAAATCCATTATAGTAAAACAAAAAAAACAAAACAAAACAAAAAAACAGGCAACCTGTTAGGTATTGTAGATATTTAAATCAAACAGATGTCTTACACAGCTGTAGTTTAATACAGGTGATACATGCCACTTTGGAAATGGATTTATTAATTAAATGTCAGATGCAATTAGAACTCTAGCTATTCAGGAATAAAAATTTCAACAAGTCTATTTTTTTTTCTTTTCTGGAACATTTATTGTCATGCACACAGTCAGAAATGTGCAGTTCATATAACCAACCCATCAATGACTTTCACCTTGACCACAGACATTGTATGGAAAAACACCAACAGTATTTGCTAAATATTGTGCAGTCTCTTTACTTAATTAGTACCTCAGGGCAGTTTGTTTATAAACAGAAAACAATAAGGGACATATTAAATATTCCCAGCAGTACTTTCTGCATACTGTCAGGTTTAGATATAAGGAAGATTGTTTGCATTTGAAACAATAAGCCAGCTAGCTACCAGACTTCCATTAAGTACAAGGGAACCAACTAGAATAACTTGTGATCCACGAAAAAATAATACTGTCTGTAGCTTCGTACACTGAAGAAGTGAATATAATTCCTTTTAGCTTCAAATCAAAATATGATTAGAGGGCAACATGGACATAGATACTATACTTTTGTTTCAATATTAATAAAAAAGAATGATACTAAAACTATTTCACCCTTGATGCTAACTATGGCCTAATTTCGTCTATCCCCCAATTTCCAATAATCACCCCCAAATGACTACCTAGTATCCATTTACGGATCACTATATAAATCAGCCACTAATCAGGGAACCTCTGGCTCAAGGGACCTGTAATGGGTTGCAGAGGATTGTACATCGCGTTTCACATGCAGATGAGGTTGCCATCTGGTGGATTTTCTCTAACTAAAACCTAAAGACATTTATAGATATGAGCAAAGCAACTTTTTTTATAGTTGCAAAAGCTGCCATTTTTAGAAAACATATAGTTTCTTTTAACATTTATTGTGTCCATTTTCTGATTTGCACTGAATGGGTGCCTATTCTTTGTAACTGTAGTATGAGAATACTAGGAAAGTGAATATAATAAAGCTTTAGATTTAAATGGTAAATGTGACTACATTTTTTTAATTTAGCAAGTTCTTGATAAATTAAATTTTGTTACATTAACATTAAAATATCTAGAAGTAAGGCCTTTGACCTCACAATGGCTGTGTTTTAAATAACAAAGTGACTTTTGATGTCATGTATGTCTTTACCTGATAGCTTTGCCATGAGAATTTGGGTTCAGATACATGCAAGAACTGTAAATGGTTCAATCTCTAATCTACTCTAATACAGAATAACTGTTGTTTCACACATCACTACCCACATTTTCTAGTTTTGCTCTTCTCTCCATCATTTCCCTGTTGGAATTCTCTAAAAGTGATCCCCCATATATTGTAATATGACATTTGTTCCTTAGAAGGTATGGTAATTGATTAAAACAGTGTGCTAGAAAATTGGTCATTCATTCTGTGTTTACACATAGGCCAGTTACCTGAACTCTGTCCCATGGTCGTCAGTCGTCTCACAACTATATATTGTCTGTCAATCACAAATTACAGCAGAGGTTAAAAAAAAAAAAAGAACATGGGCTTGAGTTAGATCTGGATTAAAATCTTTGCTCTTTTTTTTTCCTCCTTCATAAGTTACTTCTCCTTCATAAGTCAGTTCTACCTACTAAATAGTAAGTTTTAGCACATCTCAGTTAAATGTGAGAAATTTGTTTTGGAAAAGTATGTGTTTTTCTGGCTTAATACAGTTGTCATGTGAATCGTTGCCTTTTTTTTTAACTGGAGCCCTATCTACTTTTCTACTCCAAAGGTTTTTATTTGACACTATGATGTTTGCATGAAATAACCCACATCAAAGCTGGTCTAAAAATAAATATTAAACATGAGCAAGCAAATGCATATACATACATACATACATGAAAGTATCAATTTAATACTAATGTAGCAGCTATTCTGGGGGTATGACATCGCTACTGCATATGTGATATTATGTGAATGGGTATTTGTCACCTGGGATAAAATTTTCTTGAAAGCAAGATGATAATAATAGTTTTACATAATATGTCATATAACCTAGAAATGAGGACAATGAGCTCTGAAAAACAGTTATATAACAAAACTAGACTCTAGTGATGTTCAAAATGCATGTACATAATTCAAATGAATTATTTCATGAAATGAGATAAAGCAACACAGCAAAATTCATGTATTTATATAATGTAGCTTTAAATAATTATTTTACTAGATTAAAATTTCAAATGCCAAGAATAAGCATTTGATTCATTCATCGATATCCACAAAAGATTTTATAATCCAGTTGACAAGTGAAACTTTCTAGTGTCTTCTTTTCAAGTGTCCTTATATTTGAGGAAATATAACACATCTTGATTACTACTAAATCTGTATCTCTAGCCTAACCCTTTCTCTTAAACTCTTGATATCTACATACCTCCTAGACATCTCCACTAGCATGTTCCACAGGAAAGACAGCAGAGCCAAATAGTTATCAGTACAGACCACAGGAGTTAAACAGACTGGGTTGGACTCCTGACTCCATCATTTACCAGCTCCGTAACTTTGGGCAAGTGTATTAGTCAGGGTTCCCTAGAGGGGCAGAACTAATAGGATATATATATATATATATGGGAATATATATATGGGTATATATATGGGAATATATATGGGAAAATATATATATGGGAATATATATGGGAAAATACATATATATATGGGAATATATATATGGGGAGATATATATATGGGAATATATATATGGGGAGATATATATGGGAATATATATGGGGAGATATATATATGGGAATATATATATGGGGAGATATATATGGGGGATATATATACTGGATATATATATGGGGGATATATATACTGGATATATATATATATATGTATATATGGGGGAGTTTATTAAGTATTAACTTAGAGGATCACAAGTTCTCACAATAGGTTGTCTGCAAGCTTGAGAAACAAGGAGAACCAGTCCGAGTCTCCAAACTGAAGAGCTTAGAGTCTGATGTTTGAGGGCAGGAAGGATCCAGCATGGGAGAAAGATGTATGCTGGGAGGCTAGGCTGGTCTTGCCTTTTCACATTTTTTTCCCTGCTTTATATTCGCTGGCAGCTGATTAGATTGTGCCCACCAGATTAAGGGTGGGTCTGCCTTCCCCAGCCCACTGACTCAAATGTTAATCTCCTTTGGCAACACCCTCACAGACACACCCAGGATCAATACTTTGCATCCTTCAATCCAATCAAGTGGACACTCAGTATTAACCATCACAGCAAGCTACTTAGTTTCTCTGAGCCTCACTTTCTTCATCTGTAAGGTGGTGACAAAAATAATACTGACCTCATACGGTTATTGTGAAATTAAATGAGATATATACCTAACACAATTGGCTGAATGGAATGTAGTTAACACTCAATAACTTACATATTCCATATGAGCCAAACACAAAAATACAAGTTCTGATTTGATATGCATATCAGCACCATGGAAACTGGCAAGGCATCGCTGAACTCAGGGCAATTGGCACAGAGCAGATGAGCTATGAATCAAAGCCTGAAGAAAACTGCTGTTGATGGAACTATGGACACAGATTGCTTCTCACCCTATGGTTCCCTTTAATTCTGAACCAGGAGACTTAAACTTGACACTTTGATGGACTAGATCATCATAGGGCATCACTTCTCGTTTGTAACCCCAAATAACAAAACTGTTAGCCATTTAGAATACAGACATCCAAGTATAATATTGTTTCCATTACTATTTCTGGTTACAAGGAATACATTTATAGAAATCTTCACAATGTTGTTTTCTTATTCGAACAACAAAATAAATACTTTTCTATGTCAGGCATTTTAAAAAGTTATGCATTCCATTAAAATAAACACATACACATGTACATCTTTGAAATCAGAAATTTTTTCCCTTGCATGACATAGCTGGCAGCCCTTTTTCTAGACTTGCTCTACCT
>NW_016829277.1:34860-43615 GCF_001698545.2 Rhinopithecus bieti | reverse complement strand
ATGGGGAGATATATATGGGGATATATATACTGGATATATATATGGGGATATATATACTGGATATATATATATATATGTATATATGGGGAGTTTATTAAGTATTAACTTAGAGGATCACAAGTTCTCACAATAGGTTGTCTGCAAGCTTGAGAAACAAGGAGAACCAGTCCGAGTCTCCAAACTGAAGAGCTTAGAGTCTGATGTTTGAGGGCAGGAAGGATCCAGCATGGGAGAAAGATGTATGCTGGGAGGCTAGGCTGGTCTTGCCTTTTCACATTTTTTTCCCTGCTTTATATTCGCTGGCAGCTGATTAGATTGTGCCCACCAGATTAAGGGTGGGTCTGCCTTCCCCAGCCCACTGACTCAAATGTTAATCTCCTTTGGCAACACCCTCACAGACACACCCAGGATCAATACTTTGCATCCTTCAATCCAATCAAGTGGACACTCAGTATTAACCATCACAGCAAGCTACTTAGTTTCTCTGAGCCTCACTTTCTTCATCTGTAAGGTGGTGACAAAATAATACTGACCTCATACGGTTATTGTGAAATTAAATGAGATATATACCTAACACAATTGGCTGAATGGAATGTAGTTAACACTCAATAACTTACATATTCCATATGAGCCAAACACAAAATACAAGTTCTGATTTGATATGCATATCAGCACCATGGAAACTGGCAAGGCATCGCTGAACTCAGGGCAATTGGCACAGAGCAGATGAGCTATGAATCAAAGCCTGAAGAAAACTGCTGTTGATGGAACTATGGACACAGATTGCTTCTCACCCTATGGTTCCCTTTAATTCTGAACCAGGAGACTTAAACTTGACACTTTGATGGACTAGATCATCATAGGGCATCACTTCTCGTTTGTAACCCCAAATAACAAAACTGTTAGCCATTTAGAATACAGACATCCAAGTATAATATTGTTTCCATTACTATTTCTGGTTACAAGGAATACATTTATAGAAATCTTCACAATGTTGTTTTCTTATTCGAACAACAAAATAAATACTTTTCTATGTCAGGCATTTTAAAAGTTATGCATTCCATTAAAATAAACACATACACATGTACATCTTTGAAATCAGAAATTTTTTCCCTTGCATGACATAGCTGGCAGCCCTTTTCTAGACTTGCTCTACCTAAAATGCTTTTAAGGGTGTTTTGTAGCTGTTATAGAAGATTGACATGTATGATTAGGGTACAAAGAAGCACATATATTTGGAATGTCAGCTATATAATTCATTCTATATATATTGCAAGTTGGTAAAATGGAAAATGAAAATATTTGTGTCATTCATGTGGCATTTTTCACGTAATACCGTGTAGAGTTTGGCAGTTATTTTGTATATGCCTTACCCTCAACACTTGATTATGAGCTTCTTGGTAAAATAGATAGCATCTTAGACTTTTCAATATTTTTTCCTCCATAATGCTTATCACAATGCCTTGCACAAAGCAGGTACTCAGTAGATAACAAGTAAGTAAGAAAGAAATCTACCTTCTCTTTTCTTTTTTTTTTGAGACAGACTCTCACGGTCACCCAGCGTGGAATGCAGTGACGTGATCTCGGCTCACTGCAATCTCCACCTTCCAGGTTCTTCCAAGCGATTCTCCTGCCTCAGCCTCCCAAGTAGCTGGAATTACAGGCATCCACCACCATGCCTGGCTGATTTTTTTGTATACTAGAGATGGGGTTTCGCCATGTTGGCCAGGCTGGTCTTGAACTCCTGACCTCAGATGATCCGCCCCCCTTGGCCTCCCAAAGTGCCAAAGTGCTGGGATTACAGGCATGAGTCATCACACCTGGCCTCTTCTTTTACAATAAAAAAGAATAACGGAAATTCTGATTCTTAAATAATCTATAGGCTCAAGTATATCTTACTAGTCTTTTGGAGAATTATTTATATTCTCATTTTCTAGATTATTTCCATTAATCCTAGACCAATTTTATACATGTTCCAGACTTTTGCGTTCTTGTTAATTTGTTTGACTGGATATGTATTAAGTCTTCCCAGGCTGATATTATTTAAGACTTTTGTAAAGGTTTGGTCATTTGAAAACAGCAGCCACATTCCTTTCAAAAACAGATTTTAGGCCGGGCGCGGTGGCTCAAGCCTGTAATCCCAGCACTTTGGGAGGCCGAGATGGGCGGATCACGAGGTCAGGAGCTCGAGACCAACCTGGCTAACACGGGGAAACCCGTCTCTACTAAAAAAAATACAAAAAACTAGCCGGGCGTGGTAGCGGGCGCCTGTAGTCCCAGCTACTTGGGAGGCTGAGGCGGGAGAATGGCATGAACCCGGGAGGCGGAGCTTGCAGTGAGCTGAGATCCGGCCACTGCACTCCAGCCTGGGCGACAGAGCGAGACTCCGTCTCAAAAAAACAAACAAACAAACAAACAAACAAAAAAACAGATTTTAAAATCGTAGTAATGCCTTGGCAGGTTTCACTTTCTTCTCTCTCTCTTTTTAGTCTATCTCTTTACAAAGTATCTGATCGTATATTTTGGAAAACAGTCATCTATGTGTGATTTGAACATTTACTACATACGCAAAATCAAAGCTCCTGCTTGAAGTTTCAAATCATTAATCTTCAAATTCAAGTAGCTAAGGTGAACTATTTAATAGTAACATACTAAAGGAACATCAAAAAGCATGATAACGTTCAAAATTATGCTATGAATATAAATAAGTCTAGAACAGTCCTTGAGATTGGAAGGCATGGGTATGGAAAGAAAATGAGAACACCATACGTATTTGGTGGTGTTTGCAACCTCTCTCCTCCTCCTTTCTCATTTATCCTTCCTTTTTTACTGCTTAAATATATTTCTCAAATAATTACTAACCATTTGCTATTAAATAATTTATGAAAAGTGTTTAGCACAATTATTGGTACATAGTAAACACTCAATACGTGTCAATAAATGTATTGTGTGAAACTCTACTTCTTTGCTCTTACTGTACCCTTTTACTCAAATTTATATACAGGCTGGGGTGTGGTCAGGATTATGATAGAGGAAGACCATGCAGACTCTTTTAAAAAATACTTAAGTTCTGTCTGAAATTTTTTTTAAAACTGTGTCTGCAATTCACCTATGTCATAAATCTAAAACATTAAATGCCCTGCTCCATCTTTCCAGTCTGGAGCTGTTCCAATGAGTCACTAAATAGCATGCTTCTTAAGGTTCCTAAATGAGGTTAATTAATGTCTAAAGGCAATTTTCATAAAATACACTCAATACATTCTGTATCCACAAATCACTAGACAAGCCCATATATCTTATGTTGATTTATTGACTTATCTATAATTTTAAGTATTTGAAAATTCATGTAATCCAGTTTTCTATAGCAACAGAGGTTTTGCTTTTTCACAGAGCAGTGAATAGTCATATATATGGCTTATAGAATTTTTAAATTTCATCTTTCTCTGAAACAGATTTTCACGTTTGTGTTGCAAAGTGGGCTTCTTATTTTCACACCCTTAGTGTTATCAGCTTTTGGCCATATTATTTCTCAATATAGAATGTGCTATAAACTTCCAGCTAGACAAGGCAGATTGAACACATGCAGTTATCTCTGCTGTTTCGTGAGGTTCCACTAAAATAACAGTAAAAAATTTTGTGAGGTGCAAAAGGACAAATGTAGTATAAATGCAGAAGGATGCTGGGCATGGTGATGCACACCTGTAGTCCCAGCTACTCCAGAGGCTGAGGCGGGACGATTACTTAAGGCCAGTGGTTAAGAGGCTGTAGTGCGCTATGATTACATCTGTGAATAGCCACTGCACTTCAGCCTGGACAACATAGCAAGACCTCATCTCTAAAAAAATGCAGAAGGGGCCAGGCGCAGTAGCTCATGCCTGCAATCCCAGCACTTTGGGAGGCCAAGGAGGGAGGATCACTTGAGGTCAGGAGTTCGAGGCCAGCCTGGCCAACATGGTGAAACTTCATCTCTACTAAAAATACAAAAATTTAGCTAGGCATGATGGCTCACGCTTGTAATCCCAGCTACTTGGGAGGCTGAGGTGGTAGGATTGCTTGAACCCGGGAGGTGGAGGTTGCAGGGAGCCAAGATTGCGCCACTCCACTCCATCCTGGGCGACAGAGTGAGGCTCCCTCCCCACCACACCCCCCGCCCAAAAATGCAGAAGGATAAAGAGAACAGGAGAGAAGACAACAGAAAACAAGTAAATTCATCAAAAATTCAGAGGCTGGAACACAATACATCAGATGAGTGCTAAACCAACATAATTGGAGAAAGCTGAAACCTGAGGCTGGTGGTGATGGGCTCAGTTCTTAGAGGTACTCTATACCTCTGAGGTACAGTATACCTCTGAGGTACAGGGTAAATGAAAAGCTTGCAAAGGAAAATTGAAAGTCCAACTCAAGAAAAAATTAGATCAGGCCAGATGTAGTATCTCGGGCCTGTAATCCCAGCACTTTGGGAGGCCGAGACAGGTGGATCACCTGAGGTCAGGAGTTTGAGACTAGCCTGGCCAACATGGTGAAATCCCATCTCTACTAAAAATACAAAAATTAGCTGGGTGTGGTGGTGGGCACCTGTAACCTCAGCTACTGGGGAGGCTGAGGCAGGAGATGGCTTGAACCTGTGAGGCAGAGGTTGCAGTGAGCCAACATCGCTCCATTGCACTCCAGCCAGGGCAACAAGAGCAAGACTCCGTCTCAAAAATAAATAAATAAATAAATGCAAGATAAAAAATAAAAAAGAAGAAATTAGATCTCAAGAGTCCCTTGTCCGTTTCAACAAAAGATTCAAGTTTTATTTTCTGGAGTAATTAAATCATCTCTCCAGAAAAGAAGCTCTAGTCATATAAACAGGCACAGCTGAGGGTTGGGATGATGAACTATAATGAAAATGGTGATTAAGTCTCTATATACTAAAAGGTAAGACACCCCACCCTAACTCCACACCCCATCCCAAGCATCTTTCTGCTTTCTGCTGCTTACTCTTTTTCTCTTTCTCTTTCTCTCTCTTTCTTTCTTTCTTTCTTTCTTTCTTTCTTTCTTTCTTTCTCTTTCTTTCTTTCCTTCCTTCCTTCCTTCCTTCCTTCCTTCCTTCCTTCTTTCTTTCTTTCTTTCTTTCTTTCTCTCTTTTCTCTCTTTCTCTCTTTCTCTCTTTTTTTTTGTCTCCCTCCATCACCCAGGCTGGAATGCAGTGACATGATCATTGCTCACTGCAGCCTCAATCTCTCAGGCTCAAGCAATCTTCCCAGCCTCCTGAGTAGCTGAGACCAGAGGTGCACACCACCATGTCTGGCTATTATTATTATTATTTTTTGAGATGGAGTCTCTCTCTGTTGCCCAGGCTGGAGTGCAGTGGTGAGATATCGGCTCACTGCAGCCTCCGCCTCCTGGGTTCAAGGGATTCTTCTCCCTCAGCCTCCAGAGTAGCTGTGACTACAGATGTACACCACTATGCCTGGCTAATTTTTGTATTTTTAGTAGAGATGAGGTTTTGCCATGTTGGCCAGGCTTGGTCTTGAACTCCTGACCTCAGGTGATCCACCCACTTCAGCCTCCCAAGGGGCTGGGATTACAGGCATGAGCCACCACTCCTGGCCTGGCTATTTTTTTTTTTTTAAGTATAAGTGTGGTATCGCTATGTTGCCCAGGCTAGTCTTGAACTCCTGAGCTCAAGCCATCCTCCTCCCTCAGCCTCCCAAAGTGTTGGGATTGCAAGCATGAGTCACTGCGCCCGGCCTACCACTTGGTTTCTAAGATATTGGCAGCTCAGCAGGAGATTGGAGGATTCTCGAGAAACAGACTAGCTCTAAAGTAAAGCCTTACAGATACTGATGTTTGAGGTTTTCCTATAGAAGACTGGATTTATGCCCAGTTACTCTTCAGTGAAGCTCAAAAATCTAAACATAATTTCCAGTCATCATTTTAGCACCTCACTTTTATTTATGGTAGCTAAATCACTAGACATTGACAACAGTTTCTAAAATGAAAGAGACCAAAACAACAACAATGACAACAAAAGTAAAAGGGAAAAGAGAAAACAGAGGGAATGAGAAAAAAGGACTTAAAATATAATTAATAATATTCTTCAGAAAGATATAAGAAGATACATTAGAGACAAAAGATCTGCATGCTATAAAAAATGGAACTGTTAAAGAATGAGAAGGAGCTCTTAGAAGGTCAAAATATTATAGCAGAAATTTAAAAAATAAATAGAATACAAATTTAACATTGAGGAAATCTACTAGAGAGTAGAATGAACAGAAAAAGAAATGAAAAAAATAGAGAAAATATGAGGAAATGCAAGGATTTGGTACTGCAGGGCCAAATTATAGCAACAGAAGTTCTAGAAAGTGAGGATAGGGAAAGTAGAAAAAAATAATAAATTATTAAATATATAACGCAAAGAAAATTCCTAGCACTCTAGGATGATGATATGGTTTGGATTTGTGTCCCCGCCCAAACCTCATGTCCAGTTGTAATCTCCAATGTTGGAAAAGGGGTCTGGTGGGAGGTAATTGGATTATGGGGCAGACTTCCCCTTGCTATTGTGATAGTCAGTGAGTTATCACGATATCTGGTTGTTTAAAAGTGTGTAGCACCTCCACGTTCTCTCTCTTCCTCTTACTCCAACCATGCAAAAAATGCCTCCTTCCTCTTTGCCTTCTGCAATGGTTGTAAGTTTCCTTAGGCCTCCTCAGCCATGCTTCCTGTACAGCTTGTGGAACCATGAGTTAGTCTCTTCTTTATAAATTAGCCAGTCTCCGATAGTTCTTCATAGCAATGCGAGAATGGACTAACACAGATGATAATACAGATAGAAAAGCTCCACAAATGTACATGACAGTGAAATTTCAGAAGATGGAATAAAGAGAAGATTCTAAGAGCTTCCAGAGAGGAAAAACAGGTCATATACAAAGGATTGCAAATAATATTAAGTACGAACTTCTCAACTGTATCCCCAGGCTCTGGAAGACAAGTTCTGAGGGAAAATAATTTCCAACTGTGGTAGGCTGAATAATGTTCCCCCTCAAACCCCACCCAAAGATGTCCTAATCTATGGACCTATGAATATGTTACCTTACATGGTAAAAGGGATTTTGCAGATGGCGATTAATTAGCATCGTGAGATGGGCAGATGATCCTGGATCATCTGGGTGGGGCTGAAGTAATCACAAGGACCCTTGTAACAGAAGGACCAAAGTAAGATGTGAAACCTGAACCAGAGCTTGGAGTAATATGTTTTGAAGATGGAGGAAGGGTCCATGAGCCAAAGTATGCAGGCAGCCTCTAGAGACTGTAAAGAACAAGAAAAAATGTTCTTCGGAAGAGCCTCCAGAAGAAAGCAGTGTTGCCAACACTTTGATCATTGAAAGCGATTTCACATTTTTGATGGAAAGATAATAAACTTGTCATTTTCAGCCACAAAATTTGTGGTAATTTGTTATAGTAACATTAGAAAACAAATACACCAATCTAGAATTATATATCAGCTGAACTAACAATCTGATGAAATATTAGAACAAGGTGTTTTCAGACATGCAAAATCTAAAAAATTGACCATCTTTTCTCATGAAGTCATTGGAGAATATTTGCCCACCAAAATGAGGAAGTTAAATCGAAAGTAAGGAAGACAGAGTCCAGAAAACAGAATCTGACATAAGAGATAGGCAAAAGAGATTTTCAGGATAAGGGTGAGGGGAAATCCCAGAGGACAGTTATTCATAAGGACTAAACCAGTTCACATTGGAGAGGGACAAAAATATCTAGCACAGACATCTTTACTAATCATAAAAAAGAAAGTTATTGATAACCTGATGTATTTGAACATACAGAGGTAAGATGTACAGATCTTTTGTAAAGATCTGTTTGAGAATGAGTGATAGATTCATAGAGAAAATCCTGAGAAAATAAAAATTAAATAAAACATGACAAAATTTTATAGAGAAGGAAATGTTATAACATACTCAATACATGGTTAAACTCTGAAAAATGTTTACAAAGTCATAATAATATAATCGCTAAATACAGATTTCACCAAAAATGGTGGTATGAATATTCTGAGAGGAAAGACAGTATGTGTTTACGGCTATGTAAGAGAGCCTATTTGTCACCTATTATAATAAAAATATCAATAGATTAAAGCTGAACAATCAAGATATAGCAATACAAGCATGTTATATGGAAACATGGTAGTAAACACTGTAGGGAATAGTGAAAACTGTTTAAAGTTATTGCCCTTCAGTAGTGAGAATTAGAAATGGAGAGAGATGGGATTTTCTCAGTATACTATTTTTTAAAATCTGTGCATACGGCATTAATTTAATAAAATTAACATTTTAGTTTTCAAATGAATTCTTCCCATGAACAGGGCCAGGGGCAGTGGCTCACACCTGTAATCCCAGCACTCTGGGAGGCTGAGGCAGGAGTATTCCTTGAGCCCAGCAGTTCCAGGTTGCAGTGAGCTATCATGGGACCGCTGCGCTCTAGCCTGGGCAAGAGAGCAAGATCCTGTCTCTAAAAAAATTTTTTTTTTAAAGGAGTTATTCCCATGAACAATACACTTGGACTTAGCTTAATTATTCTGGGATGTGTTGTGTGCATGTTCTAATCTGGAAATCATAATTTTTAAGACAAGTAAAAGCCATATAAATATGTTGCCATGCTGGCCGGGCGCGGTGGCTCAAGCCTGTAATCCCAGCACTTTGGGAGGCCGAGACGGGCGGATCACGAGGTCAGGAGATCGAGACCATCCTGG
>NW_016829277.1:28767-33034 GCF_001698545.2 Rhinopithecus bieti | reverse complement strand
TTCAACAAAATTAGTTTCTTTCTCTGCCTCTGGTGACACAAGTAGTGATACAGCTGACTCTCATTTATTATAGTTCATTAAAACTCCAATTTTGTACTGCACAGTTGCTTTTTTTAAGCTAAGACTGATATTTATTTCGGCTGATTGTTTTGCTACTTCATATTTTAAAAAATTTCCTTCATATCTTTTTTGCATGTATCCAAATTAGTTTATTTCTTTCAAAAGAATCACAACACATTTATTCTTACAAAGTTGCCATTATTTAATTCTTTTTGAATCTTGATTTTGTCAGTTCTCTTGCACACCCTTGGTGAATGGAGTAATTTGTTTTACTTGCTAGAATCTTGAGAAACAAAGCAACCTACTGTAAACATTTTAAAGATAATTTCAGTAAAATAACCATTAAAAAATTAAACAATTTTGAGGTTATCCAGAAATTGACTCTATTATAGTATTATTTTAACTCTGGATTTGACCAACATAGCTAGAAAATAATTATTTTGGTGTTCCTAAAAGTAAGACAGTTGCCAATAATAATAATATTGTGATGGTTAATACTGTCAACTTGATTGGATTGAGGGATACAAATTGTTAATCCTGTGTGTGTCTGTGAGGGTGTGGCCAAAAGAGATTAACATTTGAGTCAGTGGGCTGGGAAAGGCAGACCCACCCTTAATCTTGTGGGCACAATCTAATCTACTGCCAGTGAATATGAAGCAGGCAGAAAAACGTGAAAAGGAGAGACTGGCCTAGCCTCCCAGCCTACATCTTTCTCCATGCTAGACACTTCCTGCCCTCAAACATCAGACTCCAAGTTCTTCAGTTGTGGGACTCGAACTGGCTCTCCTTGCTCCTCAGCTTGCAGACAGCCTATTGTGAGACCTTGTGATTGTGTAAGTTAATATTTAATAAACTCCCCTTGAGATATATGTATATATGTATGTTAGGTTTTGGCAACTTCCTAAGAACATAAACATCCACAAAGTGGAGATTATAAGTGGATTTTATAACTCGAAACTTTTCAGCTTTGCTCGAAGACATTCACTATAATAATAAAGAAAAAATATACAGAAAGTTTTGATGAATGATGGAAAATTAAAGAAATGAATCTAAAGTCACCTCAAGGATTCTGCAATGTGCTGTGTTTAAAAGATTAAGAAGAAACATTTATGATTTATCATCCTTTCAAGTTACATTATATTTTAATGTATATGCCACTATTGAAGGCTCTTCATTAAAGGACAGGTCAGCATAGTGTAGAGGAGCACAGGACAGGCATCAGGAGGGTTGGAGTCAAGCCTTAGTTCTGCTATTACCAGTATAATTTTGAAAAAAACAAACAAAAAACTATTGATTTGAGCTTCTGCTTCTTGTCCATAAAATAAAATAATGGATTCCATAGTTTTCTTTTAATCTTTTGAAATTTCACAAACCATTAATCAACCCATGAATAAGACAAATCATCTATTGTTGGGATAGAATAGGAACTATGTTTTATTTATCTTTGTAATCCCAACAGGCCTAGGTATCCCACTAGGTACCTAGTAATTTATTTTTTGTTCAATAAGCATTATTGAGTATCATCTAGTTTCCAGGACTAGCACTAAATCCTGGGAATTTAGAGATGATTTAAATCTGGTCTCCACCTTTTAAGATTTTACAGTACAAAAGAGGACAAAAGTATACAGGTGATTTAAACATCAAGAATGATGACAGAGGTAGCCAAAGAGTGTTACTGGTGGCACAAAATGGGCACAATCTTAAAAGGGTTGGAGAAAGGCTCCCTGGAGGAAATTACACCTCTGATGAATCTTGAAGGAATAGTTAGCCACATTGATGAGGCAGCAGAGGTTAATAGCAAGAGCAATAACAAAGAAATGTAAAGATTATAAATAAATGAATATGTCATACATTCATTCCAAATTCCTTCTAAATTTTAAAATAAAATATATCCTGTTATATAAAATGGGTATGAAACCACTTTTATCATATGATAACTTATGCTACTTTATTTTCCATATTTCCTTTAGATTCTCAGAAATAGCCACATGTTTATTTTATCTGGGTAAATGTATATATTTCTTTAGAAAAAATAGAAAACCTGGGTTTTATGTTTATATTAACAACATTTTATCAAAACAAACTTAGGGAAGATTGAATGTCACTTCTGTATAACAATTATTCCCATGCAACTTTTACAATAGTAACACATTACAGTTTTGATCAGGGTTACACCTGAAAGTAAAATAACATTATGGACAGGGAGGGCACTGAAAAGTGCCAGGGACTTCCCATAAAGCACACAATTTCTGAAATATTTATATTAATAACATTTTATTTAAACAACTTAGAGAGGGCTGAGTATCTTTTTTGATCTAACAACTATTTCCAACATCTCTTTTATAAGGTCAAATAATGAATCTCTGTGATTTTCCAAAGGTCCTCTGAGAAATTTCAGTGGTTTTAGGTTAAAACTTTTAGTTTTAGGTATAAAATATATCCTAAAGGGCCGGGCGCAGTGGCTCACACCTGTAATCCCAGCACTTTGGGAGGCCGAGGTGGGCAGATCACGAGGTCAGGAGTTTGAGACCAGCCTGACCAACATGGTGAAACCCTGTCTCTACTAAAAATACAAAAATTAGCTGGGTGTGGTGGTGCATGCCTGTAATCCCAGCTACTCAGGTCTGAGGCAGGAGAATTGCTTGAACCCTGGAGGTGGAGGTTGCAGTGAGCCGAGATCGTGCCACTACACTCCAGCCTGGGCCACAGGGCAAGACTCCGTCTCAAAAACAAACAATTTTATATATATATATAAAATCTCCTGAAATGTTTATTTTATTTGATCAAATTTAGAAACTGATTTTGAGAGGGCAAAATTAAGAGTTGTGGAGTTGATTAGGTGAGATCATGAGTGCCTGAGAAATAAGACTTCTTTACCTGTTTAATCAAAGTAAAAATAAAGCATTTGGAAAAAAACACAGAAGGTAACACTATCGTAAAAATGTTCATTATTTCATAAGTAAAAACCATATGTTCTATGGGATTTTTTCCCATAGATAAGGACATAATAAAGACAATTTAATCATAGAACATTTTTCTTGAAAGGCACAGAATCTCTTCTATTTACATAGATTACACAGAAGATAAGGATTAATTTTTTACATTGCAGGCAGAAGCATTAAGTTCTAAATAAAGGAAGCAAAACCCATCTAAGCAGAGGGACCATTGTAGATATCTTACTATATTTAATAGCTTATTTTCAGACTCAGGTATTATAAATCAAGGCAAATAAAATGCACTTTCCAAGTTTTGTTTTTCTTTCTGCTCTTTCATATTTGTTTTAGAGGATCTGTGAGGTCAAAACAATTTTCATAATAATGAGATGTCATCTGCCTTTTTGACTCTCATTCTTTCATGAGTATACGGTGTTCTTTTCCATAGGTTACTTAATATATGATATTGTAAAGGATTAAAAGTAGAAGCTAGGCCTGGCATGGTGGGTCACACCTGTAATCCCAGCACTTTGGGAGGCCAGGGTGGGTGGAACACTTGAGGCCAGGAGTTCGAAACCAGCCTGGCCAACAAGGCAAAACCCCGTCTCTACTAAAAATATAAAAATTAGCTGGGCATGGTGGTGCAAGCCTGTAATACCAGCTACTTGGGAGGCTGAGGCAGGAGAATCGCTTGAACCCAGGAGGCAGAGATTGCAGTGAGCCAAGATCATGCTACTGTACTCCAGTCTGGGCAACAGAGTGAGACTCCATCTAAAAAATAAAATAAAATAAAATAAAACAAAACAAAATAAAATTAGTAGAAGCAGATACAAGGATCCAGCTGCCTTCTACCAGCCAAGATAAGAAAGAGATATGCAAATATGTGAAACAATTATATTCTTCTCGTAAAATTTTCTGTTTTGAAAAATAGTTACTTTTTGTAAAAAAAGATCATTTATGTCAACATGCAATGTGTTCATCATTGCTGTTTTTCACTGAATCAATCAATATTTTAAAATTTTCTTTTTTCTCTGATATGGTAAATATCAATAATTATAACTCACATTATAAATCACATAAGCAAAAGCTCTTTGAGGTTCTCAATAAATTTTAAAAGTGTAAAAAGGTCTGGAAACCAACAAGCTACTTAAGGAAAAACCTAATTTTTTCCTTTGAAAAACAAAAGCACATATACTGTTGTAATTCTCTGTCAGTGTTATTACTTAAAGAGTTTAAACCACCCATATTAATTATAACTTTTAATCAAAGTAACT
>NW_016829277.1:17466-26820 GCF_001698545.2 Rhinopithecus bieti | reverse complement strand
TCAGTAAACCTATGCACGTTTAGGAAAAAGAAATCCAAGTAAAATACAATCTATGTTTGTGTTTCATTTTGCACTAATAAGTCAGAAAAAACCATAATTGTCAAAATAATGTTAATTCTGTAATCTTGGTTTCTGAATTAGTTTCTGTAAGAGATGTTTTGTTAAAGTCTAGTACATTTAAAGTATTATAAGTCAATTTGTTTGTTTTCTGGGAACTTAACATTTAATTCATATATGTACTTATGTTCTCTATTCAGAACAGTGCTCCTTTAATTTACGTTTTTATTTTTAATATATAAAAAAAATTTTTTTAAAGCCAACAGCAGCTTATATTCCCAGGCAGTCTCCTATCCAAGTACTAACCAGGCCCCACCTTGCTTAGCTTCACGAGATCAGATGAGATCAAGCACATTCAGGGTGGTATGGCCATAGACTAATTTAATATCTTATAGTAAAAAGTTTCACAGATTCAATGAGATGTAAAGGTCTTTCTGAATTACAGCCACACAGATTCACAGAGAACTTATAACTTCAGATCTACAACTTCAGCCACAGATCAAGATTAAACATAGAAACACAAATATTTGCCAATCCTGATATCAAAAAACTATTCTTCTTCCTGGCAGCATAAATTTTGAATTGACTTGAAGACAAAATTGGCAGACAGACAAAACTCATAAGGGAATTCTGTTGTCTTTTGCCTAACAGGAAATAGTCCTTTATAATACATTACTATTAATCTATATAACCCATTAATGCAGAGATTGAATAATCATGCAATAATACCAGATTCCCAGCTATTGCTGCTACCAAATGGGAATAACTTAGTGGTCATGTATAAATTAGAAATAAAATAATAACCCCCAAAATAACCCAGGAAGGAGAATAACAAATGAAACAGTGTACAAAGTTAAAGTTCATTGGTTGCTTTGATTTACCCTCAGGGAGGCAAGAAAAGACCTGCCCAGGCATAAACAGCTCAAGAGCTGGACTTCTTCAGTAAGTTGCTTCCTAGCTATGTGATCTTGAGCAAACAGCCTAACTTCTCCCATTCTGTTACTCCATAGGGAAGTTGTGTAATTAAAATATAATGATGAACATGAAGACATTTAATAAAACTGTAAAGTGCCATACAAATGTTAGTTATAAATATAAGAATCAATATGATCAGTACAAGATATGACATTAACATTAAATATGGATTTATATTATGTATTAAGAATTTTATTTTTTCCTGCTTTGTCATCAAACAACAGAGTATTTGCTCTTGGAGTTATAGAGTGCATAGTTAAAAGACCTAATCTAAATCTGTTATTTTCATTATAAGTGAGAAAACTAAGGCTCAACAGAGGTTAAATGATTTCTTTGAGGTCATATAGCTAGAGTAGCGGGGTGGTGTGATATCTAGGACACATTGGTCTATTCTGCTTCTATTCTAATGTGTCAGCTAGAAGTTGTTTTGTAAACTATTTTTAGGGTTTTATTTTAATAGTCAATGTATTTCTTTATTAGTCCACATATAAGAAATGGTCTCTGTAGCTTATTGTGCTTTGTGGTATAATTCATAGCAAATGAGGCATTATGAGTCTCTGATTCATGTGTAGGAAATCTTAAAAGTCTTGAATTTTTTTTTTTTTTTTTAGGAAAGTAATACTTTTGAATATTGTGTGTTTTTTATTTCACTAAATATTCACATTTTATTCTCTATTTGGGCAGAAAATGATTATGCTTGGTTTCATTATTCAACATGACCTTTCTATATTTATTGTTTAAAACTGTAGTTTCACCGTTATCATTAATTTTGTTAACAAAAGACCATGAGGTCTGGCAAAGGAAAAACAAAGAAGAGTTTTCTTTTTCTTTTTTTTTTTTTTTTTTTTTTTTGAGACAGAGTTTCACTCTTGTCGCCCAGCCTGGAGTGCAATGATGCGATCTTGGCTCACCACAACCTTCGCCTCCCAGGTTCAAGCGATTCTCCTGCCTCAGCCTCCCAAGTAGCTGGGATAACAGGCATGCACCACCATGCCCGACTAATTTTGTATTTTTAGTAGGAACGGGGTTTGTTCATGTTGGTCAGGCTGGTCTCGAACTCCCAACCTCAGGGGATCCACCCGCCTTGGCCTCCCAAAGTGCTGGGATTACAGGAGTGAGCCACTGCACCTGGCCACAGAGTTTTAGTTTCTAAAAAAACAATCACAGCCTCTGTTGTAAACTGAAGGCATGCTATCGGGAAAGTTCCCACCCCAGCCCTCAATCAGGTCCATATGTGCAAATGAAGAATTCAAACTCTTTCAGCTCGACTAGATTGAAGACTGCTGACTACCAAATGGGTAGTTTTCAAACCAGAACCAGAAGTCTCTGTTGGATGCTCCTTTCAGGCTGCTGGTGGGAGTTTTCCTGCCACTGTGTCTCAGCTCCAATTACTGGTTACAGGAACTGCCTTAGCTCAGAGGCTCAAACAGGATGTTCATCTGGAACTGCCCTGTCTGGGAACTATTTTAAATTTTAACATGTCAAAAAATGTCTAAAATACAGAGAATTCCCAAAGCTATGACAATCAAGGCAAAAATAAAGTAAATGTAAGGGCTGAGCATATTACTCATACAGGCCTGGTCTGGAATCCTGGGTTAGTTGTCAACCTTATATGTTGTCTTCTTGGCCTGGAGATGGGGTTTTAGTAATCTGAATTTGGTATTAAACACTGGCATTGATGTCCA
Organism: Rhinopithecus bieti; assembly: GCF_001698545.2. Taxonomy (NCBI): domain Eukaryota; kingdom Metazoa; phylum Chordata; class Mammalia; order Primates; family Cercopithecidae; genus Rhinopithecus; species Rhinopithecus bieti. The sequence continues at coordinate 24,103 of NW_016829277.1, read as the reverse complement.
AGATTCTTCAGGAGTTGGTGCCATTTTTAGGTGAGATATATGTATCCAAGAGTCAATACACTGTAACTTGGCAGCACAGAGATTGATTAACAGTACCTGAAAAGAGTTCTTCCAACAGGGCTGAAGGTAGTCTTTCAATTGATGTCTCTACCAACGTACATAATCACTAGGCTGGAGGCTGCTATGCTAGAGGTCACCATCTGATTTGGGCCTGTAAAAGGATTCCACAACCTGGTGGCGGTTAGTCTTTAAAGCTCTGACAAGGCCTTGGTAGTAGGTTAGGAAGTCTCCCTGTAACTGAGCAGGGAAAACATTTCTTCAGCCAGGTACACGAGCAAACCAGAAACAATCTCAAAAGGGGAGAGACAGTGTTTCCTAGTAGGTGTGGATTGTAAAACTAGCAATGTCAGTGGGAGGGCCTTATGCCAGGGCAGGTTAAAAGTACTTGGGTTCTTCGCAAATTGGGTTTTTATAACCCCATTTATCTATTCAACCAGCCCCAAAGATTGGAGTGGTATGCATAATGAAAATGCTGCAGAATGGGCTAAATGTTCCAAATTTTTGCTAATACTTGGTGAGTTAAATGAGTTCCTTGGTTACTATAAAGGGAGTTACTTGTAGGGCTGTAGCTTCAGCAGCTGCATCATCAAGATGATTGCCCTTACTGTCTTCAGAGTTTTCAGGGGCGTGTCCTTGGATCTTGATAATGGCAAGAGATAATAGAGCCTGAATAGCTTTTAAAATGTCAAAACAAAATCTTTATTTTAATAGGTTGTCTGGAGGAGGTCAAAAAACCTCATTGTTCCCAGGGCATATGAAATTATGTGCAACCCAAAGGCGAATCTACCATCTGTATAAAATGTTAGTTTTGCCTGCAGCCAGCAAACAGGCTCATGTGAGGGTATGCAATTCTGCTTGTTAAGCTGACCAGACTGTGGGTAGGGGGACCTATTCAATAGTCTCTGCTAGGGAAACTATGGCATATCTTGCGAGGTAAGAGCCAGCAGGGCTCTTGAGAGAAAACCCGTCAGTGTACTAGACAAAGTCCAGGTTGGGTAGAAGTATTTCCTTTGGGTATATGCTGGGTAAAAGGAGGGTATCTGTAAAACTGACACAGTCACAGGATGTCTTCCGTTGGATATGGTAAAAGGGTTTTAATAGATTGCAGTGGGCAATGGCTAAATTGGGAGAAAAAGAAAATAGTATCTCATAGGAGGTCAATCGGCTGGCTGAAAGATGTTGGATATGATGAAAAGTGAGGAGGCTTTCAATGGAATGAGGGGCATACATAGTGAGAGGGGACTGTATGATTATTTTTTAGTGGCCTTTACAAGCATAGAAGTAATAGCAATGGTTCTCAGATAGGGGGGCAATACTTGTGCCACAGGGTACAGCTATTGACTATAATAGCCCGTCAGTTGATAGTTGCCCTCAAGGGGCTAAGGCAAACCCCCTAATGTGTTACCCTCTCCTTCATGCACAAAAAGGGAAAATCATAATAATTCGGATGTCATAAGGTAGGGGTAGTGGACAATTGAGTTTTTTAAACTTGGAAAGCTTGTTCACCATCAGTAATCCAGACAAGGAAATGGGGAAAAGAGGCTTTAAGTAAGGAATATAACGGTTGTACCATTAGAGAGAAATTAGGTTCCATATTCTGCAGTAATCCACAGGCCCTAAAAATTCTCTGAGCTGCCTTTTTGTAGCAAGTAAGGTGAAGAAAAAGATGACTTGAATGTGAGAGGGATCAAGGCTTAGCTCTGAGGAAGTTAATACATATCCAAGAAATTTAGATGAATCTTGACCAAATTGTAATTTTTCTTTAGAGACCTTATGACATTTATTGAGGGTCGATTGACAGAAAAAAAATGAAGAGTGTTAGCAAGGTAAGTGTTTTGAGAGGGCGAACATAAAAGCATATCATCAATATATTGTAACAGGGTTGAACCTTATAAAAAGGTTACCTTTTTCAGGTCTGCTCAAAGAATCTGGAAAAAATAGATAGGGCTCTCAGTATATCCCTGAGGAAGTACTGTCCATGTATATTGCTGGCCTCTCCACATGAAGGTGAAAAGAAACTTTCAGGTAAACAGGGATGCCGAAAAGGCAACACAGAGGTCAAGAGTAGAGACATATTGGGTGTCAGAAGGCACATTATGTAAGAGTGTAGGTGGATCAGGCACAATGGGGTGTCAGGAATAACAATATTGGTTATAGCTGTAAGTTGCTGAACAAACCTCCATCCTCTCCCATTATGTTTCTGCACGGGTAAAATTGAGGTATTGCATGGGCTAGTACAGGGGACAATGAGTCCCTTAGAAATAAAATAATCAATGATAGGTTCCATGCCTGCTAATGCCTCAGAATTGAGGGGGTATTGTTTCGCATTTAGAAGAGAATTGTTAGGATCTATCTGAATGAAAATTGGTGGTACTGAGTGAAAAAGACAGATATTGGTATCCGTTTTTGCCCATAGGGTCTCAGATAATTCCCTTAAGGTAGGTTATTCAGAAATGGCTGGACAGACATGGGCTCACAAGGGAAACACGTAAGTGATGTCTTAGACTGGGCACAGTGGTTCATGCCTGTAATCCTAGCACATTGGGAGGCCAAGGCGGGAGGACTGCTTGAGCCCAGGAGTTTAAGACCAGCCTGGGCAACATAGTGAGACCTCGTCTCTATATGTAAAAAATGAGTCAGCTGTGGTGGTGCCCACCTGTGATCCCAGCTACTCAGGAGGATGAGGTAGGAGAATCACTTGAGCTTAGGAAGTCAAGGATGCAGTGAGCCATGGTTGTGCCACTGCACTCCAGCCTGTGTGACAGAGCAAGTCCCTCTTGTTTTTTTTTTTTTATTTTTTATTATTATTTTTATTTAAAGTAGAGGTCTCAGGTGAGTTTATTCCTAAAATAACACATTTCCCTTATGGGTAAAAAATGTTGGCTTGACTATTTTCAAGGAAGTCCTTTCCTAATAAACGTACGGGAAGAGAGGGGAGAAGGAGAAAGCTATGGTATCCAATGATGGGTTCTATCTGATAAGGAATTGGATTTGGCTTGACTATCATTGGCTGGCTGGGGACCCCTATCATCTGGGTGGTTTGACTACTCTAGGGAAGACGATCTGAAAAAGAGTTGGAGTTTAGTACTGAGAGTGTGTCACCAGTATCCATGCCTGGACCAATTTGTTATTTATTTGCAAACCAACCTTCTACAGCTGGTTCACAGAAGGAATAAGATTGCCCTTATCTCCCTGAAGCACCCCAATCTTGTAATGAAGAAAATCTTGCATTTTCTTAGCTTTATCTGGGTTCTTCTGAAGCCATCATTTGTATTTTCATAACCTCTTTTGTAGTGATAACAGCCCTTGCGAAAAAATAGATCCTGTTTCCCAGAATCTTGAGAACATTTTGGTTCTGTGATTGTTTTTTAAATTGCTGAATATGTAAGGCCATGAACGTGGTGGTCTTTTCCTGATAATCAAGTGTCTTATTTATTCTTTCTTTGTCTCTTTACAAAGTCTTAGAGAGATAGTTTGCCAAGGAGGCAATTTTGTTAAAGGTCCAATTGAGGTTATATTGTTTGACTAAGGCATTAAGAGTTCAGTTAAGCTCTGAAAGAAAACTGGAATCAAAAAGATTAATGGTATCCTCTGTTAAGTCTGTGATACCAGAATTTTGCTGGAAAGATTTTATTTTATTTTATTTTATTTTTTCAGACAGAGTGTTGCTCTGTTGCCCAGGCTGGAGTGCAGTGGTGCCATCTCAGCTCACTGCTACCTCCGCCTCCTGGGCTCAAGTGATTCTCGTGCGTCAGCCTCCTGAGTAGCTGGGACTACAGATATGCACCACCATGCCCAGCTAATGTTTGTATTTTTAGTAGAGATAGGGTTTCGCCATGTTGGCCAGGCTGGTCTCGAACTCCTGACCTCAAGTGGTCATCCTGCCTCAGCCTCCCAAAGTGCTGGGATTACAGGCATGAGCCACAGCGCCCAGCTTGGAAAGCTTTTTTGAACCAGTCAAAATAATCTAAGACAGACTCATCTTTTATTTGAGTGAATCGTTGAATGGCTTTCCAATTAATTTGCCAGAGGAAAAGCACTGGAATGACCTTCAACAAATCACAGGTTATTTTCTTTGCTTTTGTTACGGCCATGTCCCTTTTGAAGTGGAAGTCCTCTAGAGGTTTTATCCATTTAGTTAGGCATATACATGTTTGAGCCACAACAATGACCCCCAGCATGTGAATTAATTGATAGATTTTGGTGAGTCTGTGCTAGTACGCACTTACGATGAAACCAAAGTGGCATTCAAATTCAAGGAAGTCAGTTTTAGGACAATCGCCAAGAGTTCAGATTTAGACTAAGGAATGTAAGATATGGTCTTACCTCCCTATGCATTTTCACTTATTTTAAATGGGGCAATAAGAGGAGTTGAGGGGTTATGGGTAGTGTGCCTGGGATAGACAGTGAGGAGAAAAAAGGAAGTTCAGAAAGTGAAGAAGGTGGTGGTAGAGGAGAATAAAGTAGAGGTAGTGCAGAGAGAGTGAAAGGAAGAGGAACAAAGGGTTTGAGTCCTTCTTGGGAATAGAATCTGGGCTAGGAGGATTTTCAAGTTTTTGGAGGCACTGAGTTCAGAATTAGTTTCTCTCAAGAAGGCAATCGAAATTCCTGATTGCATTTGGAGTTTTCATAGTACCTATTAAAGAAAGCCTTGTATTGTCTTTGAGAGACCTAGATTCCTCTGTTCTAATTGCATGCATAAACAAATTTGATTAGGGATACAGAAAGTTCCCCAATGTAGTCAAAAGAGTTTTAAATTACCCTGGGTTAATTTTATCCAGAGCCTTAAATAGGCACAAGAATTTTCTCCACAGGTTTTAAATATAAAAGTCATCGGTGCACCATAAGGTGGCTGGTTGGAGACCATTACCTTAGAACATGGGTTACCCACAGCACTGTAACAAAGGCATCCCTTTGAGTGCAACAGAAGCATGAGTGTCCCCACAAAACTTGAAATGTGAGCATACTCCACCAACCACAAGTACATTGCAAAATGCAAAAGTACTCCACAAAGTGTGAATGTACCCCGTAGGGCCCATAGAGCCAGGTGAACGTGCTCCCTGGAGAAAACAAAGTCTCGGAGACCTCAACCTAAAAGCAGGAGATCTGCAGATGGGGAAACATAGCCTCCAATGTAAACTAAGTGTGCTCCAAAGAACAAAGAGTGGGTCTGGCTTAAATAGGGAAAGTTCTCCTCCCAGCCCTTAATCAAGTCTGTGTATGCAAATAAATAACTCAAAAGTAGTCCCCATCAGTTGAAAACAGCTGAGTCCTGATTGGGTAGTTTCCAAGTCCCAGCCAGAAGTCTCTGCTGGATGTCACTTTCAGAAAGGCAGCTGGCGAGTTTTCCTGCCATTGTGCATGTTACTCTTCAAAAGGACAACTGCCTAAGCTTCAAGATTTAAAGGAAACACCCTGTAGAAATAGGCCCAAGGGTCTTCTCAGGCTATGTTCTAAGCCCAATTTACCTCCAATCCTTTTTCTCCTTGAAATAATTTCTTCTCACAGCCTGTCTTCTGTATATATCCAGGCAGGGCAAAGCACAAATATAAGCTAAGGTGATATTTTAAATAGGGAATACACAAAACATTAGAAGGAGATAGAGTGAGCAATTATCTTAACAATGGTATGATGGTGGTAGGAGAAAAAAGGAGAGTTTTGAGAAATAACCTCTCCTATACATGCCTGCCTAAGTGTAAGTTATCTGTGGCACTTTATCATGCTAATGTGTAATTTTACATTTAAATGGTTCAGTGGAATAATTCAATAGATTGTAGATCAAGGCTTCAGGCTTTATCACCTCTATTTTACAAGTCATGCTTGCTAATGGAGGTTAACTGCGTGCAGCTTCCAGGGGACCCTTGAGGGCCCTGGTTTTCTGAGAACCACAGTTTGTAGAAGAGCCCAAGTTCCAGTGATTTTTTTTTTTTTTGAGATGGAATCTTGCTATGTTGCCCAGGCTAGAGTGCAGTGGCACAATCTCAGCTGACTGCACCCTCCGCCTCCCAAGTACAAACGATTCTCCTGCCTCAGCCTCCCAAGCAGCTGGGATTACAGGTGTTCAACAGCGTGCCTGGCTAATTTTTGTATTTTTAGTAGAGACAGGGTTTCACCATGTTGGCCAGGCTGGTCTCGAACTCTTGACCTTGTGATCCACCCACTTCAGCCTCCCAAAGTGCTGTGATTACTGGTGTGAGCCGCTGCACCCAGCCAGTTAGAGTGATTTTCTAAAAGCCATTTTTGATGCACCTGTAGTCCCAGCTACTTGGGAGGCGGAGGCAGAGAAGGGAGTGATCTCAGACCAAACTGAGGGTGGGCCTACTATTTTTTGTGACCCAATAACAAGATGCAAACAAACTGAGGAGGAAGAGAGTTTTTATTTCTGTAACTGTTTACAGGGAGAAGGCCTGGAAACTATCACCAGACCAACTCAAAATCACGATGATTTCCAGAGCTTATATACCTTCTACGCTATATGTCTACATGTAAGTGTGCATTCATCTAAAGACATAAGTGATTAACTTTTTAAAATGTATAAATAAGGTCTGAATCTTGAAGACCTTCCTCTGGAGCCTCA
>NW_016829277.1:11569-16439 GCF_001698545.2 Rhinopithecus bieti | reverse complement strand
TTGAGCCACCGCGCCCGGCCTATTTTTAGTTTTTTAAAAATTTTTTCGAGACGGGGTCTCAGTGTCATCCAGGCTGCAGTGCAGTGGTGTGATCATGGCTCACTGCAGCCTCAGTTTTCTGACTAGCTAGGACCACAGGTGGGTGCTCCCACCCCCGGCTAATTACATTTTTTTGTTTGTTTGAGACAGGGTCTCATTCTGTGTCACCCAGGCTGGAGTGCAATGGCAGGATCTTGGACTTACTGCAACCTCTGCCTCCTGGGCTCAAGCAATTCTCCTGCCTCAGCCTCCTGAGTAGCTGGGATTACAGGCGCCTGCCACCATGCCTGGCTAATTTTTGTATTTTTAGGAGAGACAGGGTTTCACCATGTTGCCCAGGCTGGTCTGGAACTCCTGACCTCAAGTAATATACCTGCCTTGGCCTCCTAAAATGCTGGGATTACATACTTGACCAATGGCACCTGGCCTAAAAATAATATTTTTAAGAGACAAGGGTTTTGCTATGTTGCCCAGGCTAGTCTTAAACTCCTGGGCTCAAGTGATTCTTCCCAGTAGCTTGGGATTACACCCACTGTGCCTGGCAAGGCACTTTTATTTCTCATATTCCCTTAGCCAACTCGAAGTAAAACCATCTCTCAAATGTATCTTTTTTTTTTTTTTGGAGACGGAGTCTCGGTCTGTCGCCGGGGCTGGAATGCAGTGGCCGGATCTCAGCTCATCGCAAGCTCCGCCTCCCGGGTTTATATGCCATTCTCCTGCCTCAGCCTCCCGAGTAGCTGGGACTACAGGCGCCGCCACCTCGCCCGGCTAGTTTTTTGTAGTTTTAGTAGAGACGGGGTTTCACCATGTTAGCCAGGATGGTCTCGATCTCCTGACCTCGTGATCCGCCCGTCTCGGCCTCCCAAAGTGCTGGGATTACAGGCTTGAGCCACCGCGCCCGGCTCTCAAATGTATCTTGACAAAACTTGGCAGCAAACAAAAAAATCTCAAACTTGTCTGTCATTAAAAGATTGTGATACCCACGCAATACACCAACACAATGCTTAGGGTATGGTGTTTTTTACCCACCAGTTTTGAAAAAGTTAATTACATTTGGCAATTTCCCATTCCCTTATAGTGAGGGGTCTCAGGAGCGGGCTCCTACACATAAAGGGGCTTAGAACAGTGGCTGGCACCTAGGCCACCAATAGACTTTTGCCCCACCCAACCGGTGACACAGCCCGGGGGCCCGCCGCCCCCTGGCGGCCATTACGGATTTCCGCCTCCCTCACAGAAGGCAGTCGCTGCAACGTGCGTGGCCTCAGTTGCGTCACATCCGGCCCTTGCGATCAGGGCTTGAGGAGACCGCGCCATGAAGTGCGTGTTTGTTACCGTAGGGACCACCAGCTTTGACGACTTAATTGCGTGTGTGTCGGCGCCCGACAGTCTGCAAGTGAGTGAGGGAGGCGAGCAGGCCGCGGCTTGGCTCGCCACCCGCCGTCTCCGGCCTTACTAAGCCAGCCGCGGTAGCCTTGCCTGACCGTCACGCTCAGAAAGAAACCCCGGCAACTCTACCACAGGTGCCGCTGTCCCTTAGGTGGCTCCTGCCTACGCCCGGCGGGGCCCTTCGGCTACCCGGCTACTCGGGGTCGCATGTTTCCTCTTCCCATTAACCAGGCCGTTCCTTTCCCTGATTTCTTCGGCTCTCTTCCCAGGCTTCCCCCGCTCTGTGTTCTCCGCCTCCGCGTCCTCCGCCCCTCCTTCCAACGGCTCCGCCCCTCCGAGCCCGGGTTTTCCACCGGGCTAGGCAGTTTCTCCTCAGCCCCCCTGTGGACCGCGCGTCGGCGCCGGCGTCTCAGTCAGCCGAGCTCGCCTCAGAGCCCGACTCCTTCCGCTCGGCGCTTGGCCGGAGCCGGCGCGATTCCCCTCAGCGCGCGTCGTTCCCTCAGGGCTCCCGGTTCTCGCAGTTCAGCAAGTGAGGTAGAACGGGTAGTCCCTGGGTTCCCCCCGAGTTTGCGACTCCTTTTCCAAAGTCTTTTCCTGCTGTGGCTTTCGCGGGACTCTGTGAGCTGGGTCGCTTAGATTCATGAGTGCTCGGGAGGTTCCTTGTCGGGTGCCGGACCGGAGAATACGTTAGTTTTGAAAACTAAGTGAAATTAGCCACAGGTAGGCTCTTTGGCGGCCGTGCTCCGGTCTTAACGTCAAACTTTAGTAGTGGTGGTGGTTCCTGCTCTGTTTTGCATAGCCAGTTTAAAAGGCCCTCATGTTCTGATTTCCTCTTACAGAAAATCGAGAGCCTTGGTTACAACCGACTTATCCTGCAAATTGGTAGAGGAACCGTGGTACCTGAACCCTTCAGTACTGAGTCGTTTACTCTGGATGTTTACAGGTACAAGGATTCCTTGAAAGAAGACATCGGGAAAGCAGATCTTGTTATTAGTCACGCAGGTAAAGGTGCCTTAGAATCTCAGGGTTGGGTCTTTTAATTTAATTTTTTTTTTTTTTTTTTTATTTTCTGGGGTATTCTGGGGAACATATGCAGGATGTGCGGGTTTGTTACAAAGGTAAACGTGTGCCCTGCATCATCTAGGTATTAAGCCCAGCATCCATTAGCTTTTTATCCTGATGCTCTCCCTCCAATAAGGAACTGACACTTGAACCATTTCGAGGTAAAATAAAATCGCTAGCTGAACTCACTGTAGCCCTTTTTGAATACAGAACTTATTTGAATATGACAATTGAGAACTTTATTGGAGAGAACTTAGTATTTTGGGGTGAGAGAAGAATGGGAAATTAATCACTGTAGCCCATCTTTACAATAAAAAACCCTAAACACTGAGGGGCAAAATAATTTACCCAGTGAAGTGTAATAAATTGTCAACTTGACATTAGTACTTGGACTTAGCTAAAGGAGTGTTCTGCCTGCTGATTGGTTGGATTGGTCATGGAGTAAGTGGAATTGTAAGATTATTTACATTTCTGTTGAATGTGAGTGAAATGAATCCAGTCAAAAATAGTAACAGCTACATACTGTGTAAATTGTTTCCTCTTCAGAGGACCGCCCTGATGGGCTACTTAATTAGACTTCTAGTGCATTCAGAAGAACTGCTTTTGGGGAGCAGTGCAGTTTTGACTTGTTAAAGAAGGTGTTTTTTTTGTTGTTGTTGTTTTTTTTTTTGGGAGACAGAGTTTCGCTCTCTTGCCCAGGCTGGAGTGCAATGGCGCTATCTCGGCTCACTGCAACCTCCGCCTCCCAGGTTCGAGCGATTCTCCTGTCTCAGCCTCAGGAGTAGCTGGGATTACAGGTGCACACTACCACGCCCGGCTAATTTTTTTTTTTTTTTTTTTTTGTATTTATTAGAGACGGAGTTTCACCGTGTTGCCCAGGCTTGTCTCAAACTCCTGAGCTCGGGCGATCCACCCGCCTTGGCCTCCCAAAGTGCTAGGATTACAGGCATGAGCCACTGTGCCCCTCCGGAGTTAATGTTCTTAACTAACCACCCTAGCGTAAGATACCCAAAAAGGATTTATCTATTCACTTATCAGTCTCTTTGCTGTCATTTAAAATAACTAGATGATTTTACATTTCAGAATTTAATTGATCCTAATATTGTATATTTGCATATTCATGGAAATCCATTCTTGACTGTTTCTGGGATAGCACTTCACATGTAAACCCATACAAAGTGGTCAAGGTTTTTCGTTATTGATGCCTGCCTGTCTCTATTGTAGGCTTGCTTTTCTACCTGGGGTTGAATAGAAATGAAATATAATTTCACATACAGTATGTCAAACCTCGATCTTATCTGGATTGAAGGCCATGCCCAAAGCATACTCCAGATGGCCCAACGTACAATGGTTTCGCTTAGAGTTTTTCAACTTTATGGTGGTGTGAAAGCAATACACATACACATTCAGTAGAAACTGCTCTGCGAGTACCCATACAACCATTCTGTTTTACACTTGCAGTATTCAATAAATGGCATGAGATATTCAACACTTTATCATAAAATAGGTTTTGTGTTAGATAATTTTGCCCAACCACAGGCTAATGTAAGTGTGTTCTGAGCACGTTTAAGGTAGGCTAGGCTAAGCTGTCATGTGTGGTGGGTTAGGTGTATTAAATGCATTTTCTACTTAGAATATTTTCAACCGCTTTTTTTTTTTTTTCCTTTTTTTGAGGTGGGTTCTCTGTCACCCAGGATGGGGTGCAGTGGTGTAATCATAGCTCACTGCAAGCTCCAACTCCTGGGCTCAAGCAGTCCTCCTGCCTCAGGCTCCCCAGTAGCTGGGACCACAGCCACTATGCCTTATTAATTATTTTTCTTTTTCTTTTTTAGTAGAGACAGGGTCTCTCTATGTTGCTGAGAGTGGTCTTGAACTCCTGGGCTCAAGCGATCCTCCCACCTTGGCCTCCCAAAGCGTTGGGATTGTAGGCATAAGCCACTGCACCCAGCCTGTTTTCAACTTACGATGTGGTTATGCCCCATCATAAGTCGAGGGTCATTGGTACTAGAGAGCAAGTAGCATAGCACTGAATCATAGGCCATAATGTCATCATCAGTGATAAAGTAATGTATTTTCAAATAAAGTTTCTAACACTTTTATTAGAGAGCAACTGATAACTATACTCTTGTCATTTTGAATGTATAATTGAAAGACCTAGCTTGTAGTTCTGTCAACTTAAGTTTTTTAACTTTTGTGTTCTAGCTATAAAGCTTCGTAGGGACCTTAACTTATTTTAAATTGTGTTAAACAAATTTGATTTATATTTGTAGGTGCAGGAAGCTGTTTGGAGGCTCTGGAAAAAGGAAAGCCACTTGTAGTGGTCATAAATGAAAAGTTGATGAACAATCATCAGCTGGAACTGGCAAAGCAGCTACACAAAGAG
>NW_016829277.1:6204-10996 GCF_001698545.2 Rhinopithecus bieti | reverse complement strand
TATACTAGAGACTGATTATTTTTGATCTCTTGCTTTAATTCGTCCCTTGCTGTTCCTCTTATCCACCTACCTAACTCATCTGTCTCTTCTGCCTCTTACCTTCTCCCACTTACCAAACTTTTTGATTTTCTCAGCTCTAAAACACTCCCATTTGTTTGTCTCTCACTTTGCAATCTCTGTGTTGTATTTCTATGTGTATCTGTGGCTGTTTCTTTGCATATGTGAATATCTGAGAGAGAGTGTATGTGTGTTTAGGCGCACATGTCTCCAAGACGCTAATTTTGGAGTTCTAAATTTTGAGTTCATTATTTAGATTTTCATTATTCAAGGAAGACATTTGCTTATTTTAGTTAAAAGTTTTGCCTATAGTAAATCCACTAGAATCCCTAAATTATGTTTACTCTTTCATTTAATCAGTTACACCGAATATATAAAAGGCACTGTTTTAGGTGCTGTGGATACAGTAGTAAACATGAGATAAAGTCCCTGTTCTCATGGTGCTTACATTCTAGTCGTGGAAAATTGATAGTAAACAAATTCACAAATAAATGATCAAGGTATTTCACATGGTGAAATGTACTATGAAGAAAGTAAGACAGGGTGATGGGGTAACTGGGGTGAAGACTGATTAGAATTGTCAGAGAAGGCTTGGCAGAGTACCTAACATTTTGATCTTAGACTCGAAATATAAGGAAGAGCCAATCATATGAAGATTTAGAGGCAGAAGGAACAGCAAGTGCAAAAGCCTAAGGAAGGAATGAACTTGGAGCTTGGTGTGCTTGAGGAACAGAGGGAAGATTAGTGTTGCCAGAGCATAGTGAGCAATATAGCAATATAATAGAAGATGAAGCTGGGTGGGGGTAGCTTATGTAAGATTTCTGATTTTATTCATGTTTATGAGAAGCCATTGAAGTATTTTAAGCAGAGAAATTATGGTAAGGAGTATTATTTTCTACAAGTATGTTAGAATTCAACAGGAACTGATCATCGTAATAGAAGGATGAAGAAAATTGCTTGTTTTCTATTAGTTCTTCTTTGAGACACTAGAAGCTTGCCAAAGGGCCAGGTCAGTAATTCCCAATTGTTTGACTTTAAAACCTATCCTAGTTTGATGTTTCAAGAAGTAAATGCCTCATAGAATTACTATATATGTGTATATATATGTTTATTTACGTTATAGTAAAATGAAATTAATTTTAAAATAAAAAACCTGAGAAGAAACTGGCTAGAGCATAAGCTTTGCTTTTAGTTTTACTGCTTCTATCTCTTAGGCACTCAGTAAATACTTATTTATTCATTAAATATTTATTGAGTACCTTCTATGTGCCCGGGATTGTTCTAGGCACTTGGTATATACATCAGTGAACAAAACAGACAAAGACTCCTGTTCTTATTGAGAGGAGGCAGATTCATTGATTATTTCAGGAGTAAAATTGTTGGTGTCATTATCACTGTAATGTTGGAGAAGAGGGAATGTCAGGGTAGCTGTGTAATATAGAAGCCAGTCTTGAACGATTTAGTGAGTCAGGAGAGAAGCTAGATTAAAGAGGAATAGACTTATCTTCCTAACCGGTTTATGCAAGTCAATTTTTTCCAGATATTTTTAATTAGTATTTTCATTCTAAATGTTAAATCAGCTTTGATTTTATGTTAGCACATTAAAAGAAAACATTGATTTCATAAACATATCCTGATTTTTTACTCATGCTGAAAAGGAAGGAAACTGTACAAGTTTTTCTTTTATTTTTTTACAGTTTTAAATGGCTTTTTTTCTATATTAATTTCAAGAAAGTCACATAAAAGTAGTAAGCAGTAAGTCAATAATTGGTTATATTTTCTTTTCTTTTACTTTTTTCTTTGAGTTTCACTCTTGTTGCCCAGGCTGGAGTGCAATGGTGCAATCTTGGCTCACTGCAACCTCCACCTCCCGCCTTCAAGCGATTCTCCTGAGTAGCCAGGATTACAGGCATGCACCACCATGCCCGGCCTAATTTTGTATTTTTAGTAGAGATGGGGTTTCTCCGTTGGTCAGGCTGATCTCAAACTCCTGACCTTAGGTGATCTGCCTGCCTCGGCCTCCCAAAGTGCTGGGATTACAGGCATGAGCCACTGCATCCAGCCAGTAATTGGTTATATTTTCATTTTAGGTAAATCATTTATTTTCCCCAAACCTAGGCTGGGGGGTAGTATGTATGTTCTAATTTAAGCGACTGGTTTAAATAAATTTCTGAAGTAATAGTTCTATGTTTAAAACCTTATTTCTAGCATACATGGTGGTGTGGTATATTGTTTAATTATATATGAAGTCATGATAGTAAATTACTGGCAAAGATTATTTCACAATCTTCATGCATGGTCTAGTAGTTTCCCCAGCTTATTATCTTGTCTAGCAGCTATTACTTTTGGTTTCAATTTTTAAATTCTGTTTTCATGAATGAATTGTGCTTCAGTTTAAATATGCCCAGTCCTGAGAAGTATTACAAAGCCATGTGAAGACATTTTTCATGAAATACCGTTTCTGAAATAGTTGACATAGGAGATAAGGTATCTGCTGAATTTATATTGACATTTTATAGTACTNAGCACGCTTCCTGGGCTGTTACAGTCAATGGACTTATCAACACCGAAATGTTATCCTCCTGGCCAGCCAGAAAATTTTCTGCATTTTGGATAAAGTTGTTGGATTACAAAATAAACACTAAACTCTCAACACTTTAAAAGCAACCCCAAATTCAACCTATGGAATGTGATCAAATTAAATACATAATATATATTTACAAAATAATATAATTAATAAACTTCCTACATCTATAGAATATATAGGAAATTTTATGGTGTGCACATTTGCATTGGGTCCAAATCCTAATTGCAGTTTAGTAAACTTTCTAGATTTTGTCTAATCTTCAGTATGTAGTGAGCATTCACAGATTTTCTCCTAGAATCTCAAGTGGAATTGGAATCATGAAAATGAATGAGATTTGAAAACTTTCACAAAGATTATAAATGTAGCTTGATGTTCCTTAGAATAAAAAATGAAACAGTAACAACTTTTAAAAAATTTTACATAAGAGTCAGCATCTTTAGCTTTATAATCTAAGGAACCAATTTTAAAATGATGGATTACGCTCTGTGAAATGAAAAGTTCAATCATTGCCTAAAAAAGACTATCAAGTTAGTTGATCTCTTGTACTTGGAAAAGCTACTTTTTTCCTAAAGAACGCAGTGGAGGCCGGGCGCGGTGGCTCAAGCCTGTAATCCCAGCACTTTGGGAGGCCAAGACGGGCGGATCACGAGGTCAGGAGATCGAGACCATCCTGGCTAACATGGCGAAACCCTGTCTCTACTAAAAAATACAAAAAACTAGCCAGGCGAGGTGGCGGGCGCCTGTAGTCCCAGCTACCTGGAAGGCTGAGGCAGGAGAATGGCGTAAATGCGGGAGGTGGAGCTTGCAGTGAGCTGAGATCTGGCCACTGCACTCCAGCCTGGGCGACAGAGTCAGACTCCGTCTCAAAAAAAAAAAAAAAAAAAAAAAAAAAAAAAAAAAAAAAACCAGTGGAGTGGATATGTTCTCTTTTTTTTTCTAAAACATATATACAAAGTGTTAAAAGAATCGTGCCTAATGTCACAACTTTACTGGTTTGAGAAGAACATTCAAAAAGGATTTATACCAATAGGACTTACTATTGTTTTTTAAGGATCCTCTCTCACAGTGGTAATGAAACATTAACTGTAACAAATTTATAATTTATGTGCTTATGAAATTAGTTTTATGAATGAACAATAAACTGATGCATATAATGGCTTAAATATATGGTTTTAAAATTGACTTAACTTGAGCAAGATACATTATGAAGTTCTTTGATCAGAGTGTGTGGTCTCAAGACCTTTACAATAGATTATCCTTAAGTGTCCACAGCTCTCTGGTACAGTGTTTAGATATAGTTTATCTATCAAAATAGAACATTCACTATAAAGACCTCCTTTCCCTTCCAGTCATATTATCCCAAAATGCTAAATGTTCCAAACATTTTATTTGGAATGCATTTTATGTTTTATAGGTTTGTTTTCTGATTGTGTTTTATTTAGGCTAATATTTAAAAAATGTATACTAGTGGTAGAAGGTGGTGACAAAGAAATACTCTGGGTAGCAGGAGGAAGCCAACTTGGATTAAAATTTTGCTGAGAATAATCTAAAAAGTGAGTAATCTGGTTGAGAATTCACAGCACCATAATCATAATTGCATATCGGTGTTATACTAATGTTTTAGGAAAGGTCCTATTCAAATCCAGGGAGAGAATCTTTAGTGTTTTCTGGGCCCTCATAAATAATGTTTTTCTCATTTGAGAAAATTGTGACTTAAAGTTTATGTTGGTCACTTAGTTTATAGTTTATGATGAAGAATTAAAGAGAAACAAATGAAAGGCAAGGTCTACTCAAATATCAGACAACTAAAAGCCTATACAGCCCCTAAATCCTTTGCTATCTACTTTCGCAGAATAATGCATAACCTAAATTCTATTATTTCATTTAGCAGAGGCTTAAGCCATTGTTGTCAATTGTGTGCAATAACATCTACTATGCTTTTGTGGAATTTTGTATCAATTTTGGATTTTTAAGTCAAAGGAGACTTTAGAATCATTTTGATTTGGCAGGGATTCTTGAAATTATCTAGTCCAGTTCCATCATATTCAGATTTTACCATTTGCTTAAAGTAATACCTTTTGGCAGAACTGCCCCTAGGAGCAGCTCCTTGATTCCCAGTCCCCTGCTTTTTTTTTTTTTTTTTTTTTT
>NW_016829277.1:0-2014 GCF_001698545.2 Rhinopithecus bieti | reverse complement strand
GCTATTTTTTTTTTTTTTTTTAATGGAATCTCGCTCTGTTGCCCAGGCCAGAGTGCAGTGGCATTATCTCAGCTCACTGCAACCTCCACTTCCCAGGTTCAAGCATTTCACCTTCCTGAGTAGCTGGGATTACAGGTACCTGCCACCAATCCGGCTAATTTTGTAGTTTTAGTAGAGACGGGGTTTTGCCATGTTGGCCAGGCTGGTCTTGAACTCCTGACCTCAAGCCATCCACCCACCTCAGCTTCCCAAAGTGCTGGGATTATAGGCATGAGGCACCTTGCCCGGCCAGAATACATACATCTTAATGTTGATACTGAGTCTTGAAAATATTTTGACAGGCTTTTAATACCATTATATACTATCTATGCTGGTATTTCTAGATCTTCATTGTCTTATAAATTTTTTACCATATCATGGCCAAAATTACTTATTTTGATTGACACTTGTATCATAGCTTTGAACATGATTTTATTTGATGGCTGCAGTCCTGTTCTCTGAGGCAGTGGTTCTTAAGCTTATTTCAGCCATGGAACTCTTTAATTTGAAACTGACTTTTCTTAAAACTATGGCTTTTCTTCTTCTATATATACATGATTTTGCACTGACTTTCAGGAAGTTTGCAGGACCTTGTGGCCCCAGGTTAAGAATCCCTAGGCTGAGACCAACTTCGTTAACTTCATTTCTTGGTCATTATTCATTACTATTTTGGTGTTAACTCCTAGACTCATTTGTAATTAAACCCTTTTGATTAATTACGTTTAAATTTAGTAATTCCCAGTTGTTATGTAACACAAATTCAATACTTTTTTCGTTAAGTTTAAAGCATACCAGCCAATACATTTTCGAAACTAACCTTAATATTCTTATGCTATTAACTCAGTACCTGTAACCCATAATGTCTTATGTAGTGCCTTTTCTAATAGATAACAAGGACTACATGGAATTTTTTATTTGTAGTAATTATTTTAGAGTATCCTACAATAGACTGGCGAAGAAATCCAGTAAGGCAATATAATACTGTATTTGCTCACGGTTAAGTGTGCTTCTAAAGTACTTGTTTGCAGGACCCTGATAGTCACTGTTGGAATGATGTCTGTGAGACGCCTATAGTACATCTTTTTGATTGATCATTTCTCCTTTTGTGCAGCATTACATACTGGTCAATTCTCCACTGCCAGTGTGAAGTGAGTGGATAATACACTCCCCAAATTTAGTAGTGAAAAACATTCCTAAGTCCCTAGCCTAAATTAGTAGTTTTCTGGATCTCAGTTTTCCTGTTTGTGAATTAATAAAACTAACTTCTCAGGTGATTTCTAAGACATAAACCTAGTTGTGTGGCATGTTTTAAAAATTAAAAATGCTGTTGAAATAACACATTTTCTCTTGGTTAGTTTTCGTTTTGAGAAGTAGGACTAAGATTTATTTTTGGAATTCGCAAAATACAGTCCTAAATGATTCAGAAAGCAGATTTTTCATTGAATTTCATATTTAAACTCATACTCAGTTTCTAATTGGGGTTATAGTTAGATAATTTAAGTTTATTTAGAAGTTTAAGTGAATGGGTCTTTCCAGTGCTTCAAATGTTCTGGATTTTTTCCCTCCTTCCCCTAATCCTGTCTCTAGAGTGATCAGACACTGCAGGTATCTTAAGTCAAAAAACAACCCTCCGCTGGGCGTGGGGGCTTATGCTTGTACAATCCTAGCATTTTGGGAGGCCAGCGTGGGCAGATCAGCTGAGGTCGGGAGCTCGAGACCAGCCTGACCAACATGGAGAAACCCGTCTCTACTAAAAATACAAAATTAGCCAGGCATGGTGGCACATGCCTGTAATCCCAGTTACTCAGGAGGCTGAGGCAGGAGAATTGCTTGAACCTGGGAGGCAGAGGTTGCAGTGAGTGAGCCAAGATTGCGCCATTGCACTCCAGCATGGGCAACAAGAGCAAAACTCCGTCTCAAAAAAAATCCCCTCAGTATTTCTGTGCCAGTGTGATAAATTTTAAAGCAAAGTAGT
>NW_016829276.1:6833-8977 GCF_001698545.2 Rhinopithecus bieti | reverse complement strand
TTGGCCTCCCAAAGTGCTGTGATTACAGGCATGAGCCATTGCGCCCCGCCTTTTCCTGCCTTTGAGGAAGTCTGGCTTTGTCCACCAGGCTGGAGTGAGTGGCGCGATCTCGGCTCACTGCAAGCTCCGCCTCCCGGGTTCCCGCCATTCTCCTGCCTCAGCCTCCCGAGTAGCTGGGACTACAGGCGCCCGCCACGGCGCCCGGCTTTTTTTTTGTATTTTAGTAGAGACGGGGTTTCACCGTGGTCTCGATCTCCTGACCTTGTGATCCGCCCGCCTCGGCCTCCCAAAGTGCTGGGATTACAGGCGTGAGCCACCACGCCCGGCCCTTTTCCTGCCTTTTTTAACTTCCGGAGGCCACCATCCATCCCTAGCTCATGTCCGCTTTCCTCTGTCTTCAAAGCCAGAAGTGTAACACCTTCAAAATCTCTCTCTTTCTCTCCCTCCACTGCTCCCATTATCACATCTCTTTCTTGGACTCTGATCCCTTCCTGCCTCCATTTTATAGGAATCTCTGACTGGGAACTGCTATAATCTCAGCATTTTGGGAGGCCGACGAGGGGAGGCTCACTTGAGGCCAGGAGTTCAAGACCAGCATGGGCAACATAGTGATACCTCATCTCTACAAACATTAAAATTAAAAAAAAAAAATTAGAACAGGCGTGGTGGTTCACACCTGTAATTCCAGCACTTTGGGAGACTGAGTTGGGAGGATCACTTGAGGCCAGAAGTTTGAGACCAGCCTGGGTAACATAGTGAGACTCCATCTCTACAAAAAAAAATTTTTTTTTTAATTAGCCAGTCGTACTGGTATGCATCTGTAGTCTCAGTTGCCCAGGAGGCTGAGGTGGGAGGATCAGTTGAGCCCAGAAGGTGGAGGCTGCAGTGAGCTGAGATCACACCACTACACTCCAGCCTGGGTGACAGAGCAAGACACTGCCTCAAAACAAACAAGCCAACAAACAATAAAAAAAGTGCATGCCTGTAGTCCCAGCTAGTTGGGAAGTTGAGGCAGGAGGATCACTTGGACTCCAGGAATTAAAGATCAGCCTGGGCAACATAGTGAGACCATGTCTCTATAAAAAATCAAAAATTAGCCAGGTGTGGTGGTGCATGCCTGTAGTTCCAGCTACTTGGGAGGCTGAGATGGGAGGATTGCTTGAGCCTAGGAGCCCGAAGCTGCAGTGAGCTATGACTGCACCACTGCACTCCAGCCTGGGCAACAGTTATACACTGTCTCTTACCAAAAAAAAAAAAAAAAAAAAAAAAAAAAATTAAAAAAAGACAAAAAACAAAAATCCTTTTGACTACGTTGGACCTACCCACATATCCCAGGATAAGGTCCTTAACTTAATCACATCTACAAAATGCCTTTTGCTGTATAAAGGAACAAACATATCCATAGATCCTAGGGAGGAGGATGTGGACATCTTGAGGTGTGGGGTTGGGGAGAAATTGCCTTATTCTGCTGGCCGAAACTGTCCTTTGTGGCAAATAAAGAACGTTTTCTATATGTTAAATAATCAGGGCGTGTGCCTATGAGTGTTAAAAACAGAATCCAGCTTGCTTTACATGTTTATATCAATTACTTGGCCCCTGTAAGTATTTGAGTTTGGAATCCTTGAATGGTTAGATAACATGGCTTGTGACCAGGATGTGGGAATGCGAAGAGCTCCGGCATTTGATTTTTGAGTTGGTAAAACAAAGAGTGGAGGTAAGAGGGCTCTAGGCGAAGGCAGCAGCTTGTGCAGAGGCTCTGAAGTAGGAAGGAGCTTGAAGACATCCAGGAATCAAGGGAAATGCAGAGTCTCTGGAGTCCAGAGGTGATGGGCGAGGAGGAGAGCGGGGTGCAGTGAGCAGTGGCTGGAGGGGTGGAGGAGATAGGAGGTGAAGGACTTTGTACAAGCCATTAGAATTTTATTCTAAGTGTAATGGAAGACTTCTAATGGAAGACCATTAGAATACTTTTTAAAAATTGTTAATTCCCTTTGGGAGGCCGAGGCGGGTGGATCACGAGGTCAAGAGATCAAGACCATCCTGGCCAACATGGTGAAACTCCGCCTCTACTAAAAATACAAAAAAATTAGCCGGGTGTGGTGGCTGGCACCTGTAGTCCCAGCTACTCAGGAGGCTGAGGCAGGAGA
>NW_016829276.1:0-2752 GCF_001698545.2 Rhinopithecus bieti | reverse complement strand
CACCATGATCAAGTCGGCTTCATCCCTGGGATGCAAGGCTGGTTCAACATATGCAAATCAATAAATGTAATCCACTACATAAACAGAACCAATGATAAAAAATACATGATTGGCCGGGCGCGGTGGCTCAAGCCTGTAATCCCAGCACTTTGGGAGGCCGAGGCGGGCGGATCACGAGGTCAGGAGATCGAGACCATCCTGGCTAACACGGTGAAACCCCGTCTCTACTAAAAAATACAAAAAACTAGCCGGGCGAGGTGGCGGGCGCCTGTAGTCCCAGCTACTCAGGAGGCTGAGGCAGGACAATTATTTGAACCCGGGAGGCGGAGGTTGCAGTGAGCCAAGATCACGCCACTGCACTCCAGCCCGGGCGACAGAGTAAGACTCCGTCTCAAAAAAAAAAGAAAAGAAAAAAAAAGAAAGAGAGAGAGAAGGAAGGAAGGAAGGAAAGAAAGAAAGGAAGGAAGGGAAGGGAAAGGGAAAGGGAAAGAAAGAAAAGAAAAGAAAAGAAAAGAAAAGAAAGACAGACAAGCAGGACTTTCTTTTCTACTCCTATACCTTTCTCGTGAGGCCAATTTTCAGCTGAGTTGAGGCACAGGAAACTCTCTGAGGCTTTCTGTGGCTTCAAATGCCCAAAGCCACTATTAAGTCACTTCCTTTTTTGCAGACCAGTTGCTTCTCTGGTCTCTGTTGTGGGGCGCAGAGTCCAAGCCCATTGTGTCTTTGGGTTCCTCCAAAACTCCCCTGGGGAACTTTCCATGTTTCGAGATCTCTACCTAAAAAGCAGGGTATAGGAACTTTCCTCCATGTTATGGGCTGCACTGTGTTCCCCCGAAATTCACACACTGAAGTCCTCACCCCCAGCACCTCAGAATTTGACTGTATTTGAAGATTTGATCTTCGAAAAGGTAATTAACTTAAAATGAGGCCCTTAATGTGAGCTCCAATTCAATAAGACTAGGGTCTCTACAGGCGGATCACAAGGTCAGGAGATCGAGACCATCCTGGCTAACACGGTGAAACCCCATCTCTACTAAAAAATACAAAAAACTAGCCAGGCGAGGTGGCAGGCGCCTGTAGTCCCAGCTACTCGGGAGGCTGAGGCAAGAGAATGGCGTAAACCTGGGAGGCGGAGCTTGCCATGAGCTGAGATCCAGCCACTGCACTCCAGCCTGGGCGACAGAGCGAGACTCTGTCTCAAAAAAAAAAAAAAAAGACTAGGGTCTCTATAAGAGGAGGAGATTAGAACAGGGACACAGACAAAGGGACCATCCTATAAAGACACAGGGAGGGCAGGGCATGGTGGCTCATGTCTGTAATCCCAGCACTTTGGGAGTGCGAGGCAGGAGGACTGCTTGAGCCCAGGGGTTGGAGCCTGTAGTGAGCTATGATCAGACCACTGCACTCCAGCAGCCTGGGTGACAAATAAAATTTTTAAAAATCACAGGAAGAAGCCTGGTGAAACTGATTTTGGACTCTGGGCTCCAGAACTGTAAGACAATAGACTTGTGGTGTTGTTTTTATTAAGAGACAGGCTGTCAGACAGGCTGGAGTGCAGTGGTGTGACCATAGCTCACTGCAGCCTCAAACCCTTGGGCTCAAATGATCCTCCTGCCTCAGCCTCCCAAGTTGCTGGGAATACAGGCCCATGCCACACTGTACCTGACTAATTTTTTTAATTTTTTGTAGAGTCAGAGTCACACTATGTTGCCCTGGCTGGTCTTGAACTCCTGGCTCAAGTCATCCTCCCACCTTGGCTTCTCAAAGCGCTGGGGCTACAGGCATGCACCACCATGCCTGGCTAATTTTTTTTTTCTGTAGAGATGGGGTATTACTATGTTGCCCAGGATGGTCTCAAACTCCTGGCTTCTCACTACACTCCCACCTTGGCCTCCCAAAGTGCTGGGACTGCAAATGTGAGCCATTGTACTCAACCAGTTTGTGTTGTTTTAAGCCATTAAGTGTGTGGTAATTTGTTACGATAGCAATAGGAAAATGGTGGGGATTGGGTAGCACACCACAGCATCCACCATAGCCCACCCTTCATGCCACGCAGATTCATGTGTGTGTGTGTGTGTGTGTGTGTGTGTGTGTGTTCGTTTGTTTTTTGACTGGAGTGCAGTGTCACGATCTCGGCTCGCTGCAACCTCCTCCTCCCGGGTTCAAACGACTCTCCTGTCTCAGCCTCCTGAGTAGCTGGGATTATAGGCGCCCATCACCACATCCAGCTAATTTTTTGTATTTTAGTAGAGATGGGGTTTCACCATGTTGGCCAGGCTGGTCTCCAACTCCTGGCCTCAGGTGATGTGCCCAACCCGGCCTCCCAAAGTGCTGAGATTACAGGTGTGATCCCCGCCCCGGCCCGGATTCATTTGTTTTATAAAGAGACTCACTGCAGCCGAGATCGCGCCACTGCACTCCAGCCTGGGAGACAGAGCAAGACTCCGTCTTAAAAAACAAAACAAAAAAGGCTGGGCGCGGTGGCTCAAGCCTGTAATCCCAGCACTTTGGGAGGCCGAGACGGGCGGATCACAAGGTCAGGAGATCGAGACCATCCTGGCTAACCCGGTGAGACCCCGTCTCTACTAAAAAAAATACAAAAAACTAGCCGGGCGCGGTGGCTCACGCCTGTAATCCCAGCACTTTGGGAGGCCGAGGCGAGTGGATCATGAGGTCAGGAGATCGAGACCATCCTGGCTAACCCTGTGAACCCCCTTCTCTCCTAAAAAATACAAAAAACTAGCCGGGCGAG
>NW_016829275.1:0-266 GCF_001698545.2 Rhinopithecus bieti | reverse complement strand
GCAAGCTTGCACTAAGCCAAGATCACACCACTGCAAAGAAAGAAAGAAAGGAAGAAAGAAAGAAAGAAAGAAAGAAAGGAAGGAAAGAAAGAAAGAAAGAAAGAAAGAAAGAAGAAAGAAAGAGAAGGAAGGAAGGAAGAAGAGAAAGAAAAAAGAGAGAGAAAGAGAGAAAAGAAAGAAAGAAAGTTTGCAGTAAGCCAAGATCACACCACTGCAAAGAAAGAAAGAGAAGGAAGAAGAGAAAGAGAGAGAAAGAGAGAAAGGAA
>NW_016829274.1:0-889 GCF_001698545.2 Rhinopithecus bieti | reverse complement strand
TTTTGTTGTCTTTGCTTTTGGTGTTTTAGTCATGAAGTCCTTGCCCATGCCTATGGCCTGAATGGTATTGCCTAGGTTTTTAATTGGGTTCTTTTTCTGGCTCTTCAGTTGACTGAGTTCCTTATATATTTTACCTCTTAACCCTTTATCAGATGTATGGTTTACAAATGTTTTCTCTCATTCCATAAGTTATCTCTTCAATTTGTTGATTAGTTCCTTGCTGTGCAGAAGCTTTTTATTCCTATTTGTCTATTTTGTTTTGTTGCCTGTGTTTTGCGGCCATATTAAAAAAAAATCATTGCCTAAACTAATGTCAAGGAGCTTTTCCTCTATGTTTTTTTCTAGTGGTTTTACAGTTTCAGGGTTTACATTTAAATTTTTAATCTATTTTGAGTTGGTTTTTGTATATGGTCTGAGTTAAGGGTATAATTTCATTCTTCTGCACAGGGATATTCAGTTGTCCCAACACTATTTATTGAAGAGACTGTCCTTTCCCCATTGTGTATTCTTGGCATCTTTGTCAAAAATCAATTGACCATAAATGTGTGGATTTACTTCTGGGCTACCTATTTTGTTCCATTGTTCTAGGTGTCTGTTTTCATGCTAGCATTACGCTATTTTGATAGTGTAACTTTATAGTAGATTTTGAGATCAAGTAGTGTGATGCCTCCAGCTTTGTTCTTTTTTGCTCAAGATTGCATTAGCTATTCAGGGTCTTTTGTGATTCTATATGAATTTTAAGATTGTTTTCTAATTCTGTGAAAATCATCATTGGAGTTTTCATATGGATTGCATTAAATTTGTAGACCACTTGGTTAATATGAGCATTTTGACAATATTAGTTTTCTAATCCATGAACATATCTTTCCATTAATGTTTTCTTTCTTTC
>NW_016829273.1:0-786 GCF_001698545.2 Rhinopithecus bieti | reverse complement strand
TTGACAGGCTTGAGAATTTGAGCTTGTAAAATTTACAGATAATAGGTTTTAGGCCACTGAGCAAGGCTGGATTAAGGATATGTTAAGACTGATGAAGAAAAATGGAGGGGTTTTGAAGGGTTATTTTAAATGGGATGTGATGTGTGGCTACTGTGGGTTTAGAAACATTCCAAACTTCAGAATTAACAGAAGGTAACAGGGTGGATAATGATGATGAGTGGGGGGAGAGGGAAGCATTTGGGTGTCAGAGTAAAATAAAAGGGGTAGAATTATAGGAGCCACATTGCATGGAGACCTGGAATTGACTTAATATGTCCCACCCCAAGATAGGTGTAGGGGACTGAGGGATAGCCAGGAAACAGTGGGTGAAGGTGGGTATTGAATAGGTTGTATAATAAAGGACCAGTCTGGGGGCTGGGCGCGGTGGCTCACACCTGTAATCTCAGCACTTTGGGAGGCCGAGGTGGGCAGATCATGACGTCAGGAGATCGAGACCATTCTGGCTATTACGGTGAAACCCATCTCTACTAAAATACAAAAAAAAAAAAAAAAAATTTAACCAGGCATGGTGGCGGGCGCCTGTAGTCCCAGCTACTTGGGAGGCTGAGGCAGGAGAATGGCGTGAACCTGGGAGGCAGAGTTAGCAGTGAGTGGAGATCGTGCCACTGCACTCCAGCCTGGGCAACAGAGCAAGACACCATCTCAAAATAAATAAATAAATAAAATAAAGGATCAGTCTGTTTGCGCCTAGGGAGGATTCCATTGATTCTCACAATAGAGATCAAA
>NW_016829272.1:0-1754 GCF_001698545.2 Rhinopithecus bieti | reverse complement strand
TTTTGAGACCGTCAGATGACCTTGATACAATATGAAACTGAGAGAAAGTGCATTTCTTTTCATTCATTTATTTCTTCACACATCTTCAATGCTCCATTTTGCTTAATAGCTGTAACACATAACAAATCCATTAAAGACTCTTGGCTCTAATCATTGTTTAGAATAAATACAGTGTCCCCAAAGATCTTATTTATATTCCACTTAAGATGTGGGCCTTGTTTCTTACCTCCACAGCATTTACCCAGACAAGACACACAGATTGTCAGGAGCTTTACCAAAAAATTGGGAATTGTAACAGAAAGAGGCCTAACCTTGCTTAAAGTATAACTTGTGCATCTTGTTGGTTCCAGAGCATCTTGAGGGTGATCAGATCAGAATTTCCCTTGTCTTTCCTGTGAGTTTTTCCTGATTATCTATTCCACTCTTTAATATAAAAACATGCAAAGAAGAAAATCATCTCAAATAGGAAAAGCACTTAGATGTGCCTCTGCATCCTTAGTAGCTACTGATAGGTATTCAAATTGTGACATGTATATACATTATACACACGTGCCTGTTTCTTTTTAGGACTGCCATACCTTCTATTTGAAAAAGAGTCCCCCTTTCTTTCTGTAAGTTGCTTTTAAAGACAGACCACTATTTCTTAGGAGCCTGGGGAGAAAATTTGAGTCTTTAGGAATATAAAAACCTTGGGCTTATTGCTTTAATACTGTCAAGCAACTTGTGAAGTTCCCCATGCAGTAAATACTTTACCTGAAACCTTCAATTAATTATCCTACCACACTTTAGCCTTTAAAAGCGAGTCTTGCTATAACATATAATGTTTCCTCTGTGCCTTGCCACTTTATAGCACAGACCTGAACTTAAGAAGGGCACTTGAATATATTTTCAGTGGATTCTCAGTATTTCTATAAATTATCCTGCTCTTATTCTGAGGTTTTGGTGATCTATAACAGCTATTTTTCCATGAGAAAAGTTTCCTTACTTTTTGTTATTATTCATGAGATTTGAAAGCATGATGTAATCACTGTGGGGATATTACTTTTTTGTTTTTTGATTTTTTTGAGACAGGGTCTTGCTCTGTCACCAAGGCTGGAGTACATGGCATGATCATACTTGCTGCAGCCTCAAGCCCCTGGACTTGAATGATTCTCTCACCTCAGCCTCTCAAGTAGCTAGGACTACAGGTGTGTGCCACCATGCCCAGCTAATTATTTTTTATTTTTTGTAGAGAGAGGGTCTCACTGTGATGCCAGGCTGGCCTCAAACTCCTGGCCTCAAGCACTCCTCATGTTTTGGTCTCCTAAAGCACTGAGATTCCAGGCGTGAGCCACCGTGCCTCGCCTAAGGATATTATGTATTGTCAGTAGTACAGAAATTACATTCACGGTGCTGGAGACGTTGTCTTCAAGGACTACTCAAGTTACAAAAATTATTTTTTATTGACCCGAATACACTCCTAGGTTCTTTAACATTCTCTTACTCTTTTTTTAAAATTTCAAGCAAAATATAAATGATATAACATTAACATTATAACAAGTTATACAGTTTTACACATGAGCCAGAGCTGAAACGCAGGAAAGGCCTTAATTCTCTGGTAAAAAAAAAAAAAAAAAAAAAAAAAAACTGACCCAGAAGTTTACACTTTCAATTTACCATTAGCCATTTGGGTTTTGGATGCCAAACACAACACTTTGCCAAGCTATAAAATTCATAATGTTTAAGAGAAAGATCAAAACTAAAACCAGAGAGTT
>NW_016829271.1:0-2500 GCF_001698545.2 Rhinopithecus bieti | reverse complement strand
ATTTTATAAACTTGATAAAAGTAGTATTTCAAACTGTACAGTCACCAGAAGTACACAGTTATAAAAAATGCGCACACTTCATTTGTCATCTCCAACACTTTCAGCTTTCTGTTGCCCAGGCTGGAGTGCAGTGGCCGGATCTCAGCTCACTGCAAGCTCCGCCTTCCGAGTTTACGCCATTCTACCTCAGCCTCCCGAGTAGCTGGGACTACAGGCGCCCACCACCTCGCCCGGCTAGTTTTTTGTATTTTTTAGTAGAGACGGGGTTTCACTGTATTAGCCAGGATGGTCTCGATCTCCTGACCTCGTGATCTGCCCGTCTCGGCCTCCCAAAGTGCTGGGATTACAGGCTTGAGCCACCGCGCCCGGCCGGCATCTCCATTTTCTGCAAGGTTATTCCCCTCCTTGCCAGCATCAGCTTTTCCCTTTTTCCCTTTGGATACCTTCTCTCCCTTCTTTGCAGGGGTCTTTTCAGGCTTGGGCTCTGGCTTTGGAGGAGCAGGTTTAGCAGACAACCTCATGGATCTTCTCTGTGGTTCGTTCTTCACCTCGTCTTTATCTCCATCAGCATCCCCTTTACCCTTTCTCTTGGGCATGGTGGTGGCGACGGTAGTGGGAGGTAAGCGCTTGGCCCAGGGTGCAGTGGCGTGCAGGCTTTGGTCAGTCCGGGGTTCGTTCTTGCCTCTTCTTCTTCATACTGCTCTCTATTTGCCATTCTTTTGTATTCACAGAATACGTGATGACCAACAAATGGTTCTAGACAGATGATTTGTAAGTTTTAGACCTAGATCCCAACTAATTGAGGCCTTGTGTCCATGGGATCCCATTCTTCATTGGTTTTTCTGTTGTTAGAGCCATCTTTAGTAATTCACATGCTATTATGCAGAGTTAGAAAATGCATTATTTGCAATAGTGGGTTTTCTCCCACGTTTTAAAATGGTCTCAGCCACAGAAAACTAATAAAGGCCCTTGCTACTGCTTATCTGTTAAGTAAATAGATTGTTTTCAGGCATATAGCTTATTTTGAGTTAACATTACTTATGATTTAAAATTGAAGAAGTAAAAATGTTATATTTGTTTGCAGCATTTCTGTATTTGAGGAAGTTGTAGTCATAACTTGATTTATGGGACTTCCTTCTGTGTTCATTTTTAAGCTAGCTATAAAATGGTGACAAACGTTGACCACGATGTATATACCACTTAATGCCTTCTTTGTTTAAAATGGCTGTGCAAATATTTTTCTTAGGCTTCTAAAAATATAAATATTTAAAAGATTTGGGTAAATATATGAGATGCAGCATGATCTTTTAATATAGTAGGGTTTTCCTGCAATATTATGATCCATGGTTTTAATTACTAAGTACATTGCGGTAAATTTGCTAGGCCTTCACTTCCTAACTGGTCCTATTCTCAAAATTTGTGGAACAGGCTGGACGCAGTGGCCTGTAATCCCAACACTTTGGCTGGCTGAGGGAAGCAAATCACTTGAGCTTAGGAGTTCAAGACTAGCCTGGCCAACATAGTAAAACCTTGGTTCTACTAAAACAAACAAACAAACAAAAATTAGCCGGGCATATGGTGATGTGCGCCTGTAGACCCAGCTACTCAGGAGGCTGAGGCTGGAGAATTGCTTGAACCTGGGAGGTGAGGTTGCAGTGAGCCGAGATTGTGCCACTGCACTCCAGCCTAGGTGACAGAGCGAGACTCCGTCTCAAGAAAAAAAAAGAAAAAAAACCCACAAAAATATTCATGGAACAAATTTTGAATTTATTGACAGCTGAATAATGAATTCAGGGTTCAAAATGATATTGCACTCTCCTTTTCTGGATGTTTGCAAAATAGCAGCCATTTGTTGAACACCCTGTGTGGCAGGCGGTTTAATGGATTATGTTTAACACTGTAAAAAATACTTCTGCAAAGTATTTTTTATAGATGAGTAATCTGAGTCTCAAAAAAGGTTAAATAACTTTTCCATGGTCACAGATGGGAGAATAGGAGAGCTGGGTTTGAATCCAGAGCTGTGAATTTCCAAAGTCCCTTCTCTTAGAGTGCTTGACGAACACATTTAGTTATGTTATATATGTATTTTAATGATTATGTGTGTGTTTTAGTAATTACTTTTAGACTATTTTATAAACCCCTTGAGCTCACTTAAACAGCTGTGCTACATTTATTTTGAATAATTTTCTTGTTTGGGAGTTTTAAAAAATGATAATATGGGCTGGGTGCAGTGGCTCACGCCTGTAATCTCAGCACTTTGGGAGGCTGACGTGGGCGGGTCACTTGAGGCCAGGAGTTTGAGACCATTCTGGTCAACCTGGCAAAACCCTATCCCTACTAAAAACACAAAAATTAGCCAGACATGGTGGAGCATTCCTGTAGTCCCAGCTACTCAGGTGGCCAAGGTATGAGAATTGCTTGAACCCAGGAGGCAGAGGTTGCAGTGAGCTGAGATTGCACCACTGCCCTCCAGCCTGGGTGACAGAGTGAGACTGTTTCA
>NW_016829270.1:0-2850 GCF_001698545.2 Rhinopithecus bieti | reverse complement strand
CCTATGCTCTGAAATAGGGACAGTTTCCAGTTTCCCTAGCACTGTAACACCTCAGGTGGTATATGAAGTCCACCTGGAATGTGTGGTAAAGCAAATTATTTATAATATCTCTACTTCTTTGTCCTTGGTGGTGAGTTTTGCTTCAAGCTAGTTCTAAAATTCAACAAGAATGTCCCAATATTGCCTAATAGAGAGAGAAAGCATGCAAGTGGGTTGGATTTGGAGCATATTTTCTATTTTATCACCTTTAATGAGGTAGTCAGAGCCTGTCACTCATGTGATTGACTGGCTGCCTTCAATATGTTTTCCAGGGAATTTAAGAAGTGCAGTATTTTCTTTTCTCTGTTGTCAATATCAGTGACACTAAATATTTAATTACTAACTAGGGCTGCAGTATCTGCTCCTCAGAAGTGATGAATAATGAGCCCTGTACATTTGTGAACTCCCTGTTGTTGGCTGATTAGGTTGACTATGCATGGAGAGATTGAGCATGGATGGTTTATTGCTCATGGTGAAAGAGGAAAATGTAATGCTGAGAACCCTGATGAAGCTGCAAATGTAAAGGCTGCTTTGTCATTGGCATGTAATTTTCACAGTGCCTTGAATAAAAATAGTTCTTTCAGTTTGCCTAATTTTTTTTAAAAGAGGTATCAAAGTGTCTTTTAAAGCTGTTCTGAAATTTACTCGTTTATATCCCTATGGTATATTACTATCCCCATAGTATGATTTTTCATTTTATAAGTGGAAAAACTGAATCACAGAGAAATTAAATTACTAATCTTTGACTGTACATCTGTAATAGTATAAGGATTAGAATCAGATATTCTGATTTGTTTTAAGTGGCTTATGTCACAAATCTAAGATGCAGTCTCTTCCTCTGCTTTTATAGAAACTGTGGAACTACAGTAAATGGTTGCACAGTAAGTTCTCTATTTTCCTTCAATTCCAGTTTTCTCATCAGATAAATGCAGACAATAACACTGATTTGAAATATAAATTTGTTGCCATGGCAAATAATACATATAACAAATAATACATATAAATTGCCTAGCCTTGTTGCTGACACACAATAACCATTTTATATATAAAACTTGTTTTTGTTTGTTTGTTTGTTTGTTCGTTTGTTTGTTTTTTGAGATGGAGTTTTGCTCTTGTTGCCCGGGCTGGAGTGCAATGGCACGATATCCACTCACCGCAACCTTTGTCTCCCAGGTTCAAGCGATTCTCCTGCCTCAGCCTCCCGAGTAACTGGGATTTAAAGGCGTGCGCCACCACGCCTGGCTAATTTTGTGTTTTTAGTAGAGATGGGGTTTCTCCATGTTGGTCAGGCTGGTTTCAAACTCCCAACCTCAGGTGATCCTCCCACATCGGCCTCCCAAAGTGCTGGGATTACAGGCATGAGCCACTGCACGAGACCTATTGTTATTTTATTATTATTATTTAATTGCATACACTTAGCTAGTGTTTCCAATATAGTGATGATAATCAGTTTCTGACTATGTAAGTATGCCAGGGCTGACATAACAAAGTACTACAGACTGGCTGACTTAAACTACAGACATTTATTTTCTCACAATTCTTCTTGGAGGCTAGAAGTTCAAGATCAGGTGTCAGGAGGGTTGGTTACTTGCCTCAGTCCTTCTCTTTGGCTTGTAGATGGCAATCTTCTTCCCGTGTCTTTGCATGGTTTTCTTTCTGTATATATTTTTGTCCTGATTTCTTCTTATAAGGACACCAGTCAGATTAGGACCCATCCTTATGACCTCATTTTAGCTTAACTGCCACTTTAATCATCCTGTCTCCAAAAATGGTCATAGTCAGAGGTATCCAAACTTAGGACTTCAATATATGAATTTTGGAGGGGACAAAATTCACCCCAAAGAATTGAATTTGAGTAAGTCACATTGATCTGGTTTACTTTATTATCTTTTTGGGACATATGTATTACAAGGAAGGAAAGCAAATAATATATATTTTTTGGAATATGAAAAAACAGTTGATTCTTATGTGTAAAATCATGACTGAATCCAAAATAAATGACTTCATTTTGTGTGTCAACTAAACCTGAGTACTTTTTTTGGAGGGAGGTGATCTCAGAAAGTGCCAGTAAGGAGATGGAGAAAAGGAGGAAGAAGCCAATTCAGAAACTGTTGATGAGAGGATCTGCTGTTCGCAGCTGGAGTTTTTTTCCAGGGGGATCTTTAGGGAGACAATGCCTCAGTTATCTCACGCCAGGGACCAGGAAGCTAGGTATCTAGACGCAAACTTCCGTCTCATCTGTTGTGGGCCACTCCTGGGGGCATGAACTCCCCTAGGAGTTTTTTTGGTTTGGCTTTTGTCAGTGTGCACATAGTCTGTGGTCACAAGGAGCACCAGATGATTGTACTAGAAACAGTGATGAATACAGAGGTAATATGAGTGAGACATTATATCAACGTTTTTTCAGGATTCATTCTGTGTTGTTACTCCTTAACTTTGTGATTGTGCTCTCTTTCCTTCTTTTTTTTTTTTTTAAAGTCTTAATTGAGTCTTACTGGTAAATGTCCATTCTTAGTGGTTAGTCAAAAAACACAATTTTAATAGTTATTGTACCATAGTAAAATGCTTTCAATGGAAAGCACAATAAATACCTATATTGTTATGAGTGGAAATACAGGCCATAAGCCATATGGGATGTAGAGTAAAATGGAATAAACTGATTAACCATAGTATAACACAATAGTTAAGAGGATATCGGCTTTGAAACCTTGAAACAAAACCGACCTGGATTCAAATTTTAGATTTGATGCTTATTAACTGTGGAAACTTGAACAAGACATTCTCTGAATTTTCTTATAAAGAAAAGACGGT
>NW_016829269.1:0-787 GCF_001698545.2 Rhinopithecus bieti | reverse complement strand
TTTTGAACCAATGTAAAATCACTTAGATCATACAAACTTTCTTATGTAAAACTTGAGAGACTGAACAAAAGGTTTAATCAGAGAGGCAAATGTTGTAACTTCTTTAAACAACCAAGCTCCACTAATGATACAGGTGATGTGTGCTCTGTTCTCTCGCCCCATGCATAGAAGCCCTTAGATTCTGACCAGATATTTTCTTTATCATAATTATACAAATCATTTATAATTGTGAAATTATGAGAGAATTAAACATCATCTGTGCTCTATAAGATATTACACATAATCTGAAATTTTCTGTTTTTTTCACTGTTTCATTGTGAATAATTCCCCAAATCTACTTAAATAATTCAATAAAAGTAGTAATCCTAATCTTATGTAAAAAAGAAATGATATGGACATAAATCAAACATATATGATTCTTCTTGTTCTACTATATTTCCCGCATAGACTTGTATTTAATTTTCCTTATCCTAGGTTGTGACTTTTTAAGATTTATTTAGTGATTTGATAGAAGTTTTTAATCTATGTTATTAAACTAGGCAATACTCACCATGCCTGGGTCAAGAATGAATTTAGAGAATGCCCTTTCTGGTTTTACATCATCATTTGAAATTAATTTGGATACTATATGGAATTAATTCATCATTTATTCATTCAAAAATACCTAGTGAGCAATTATTATATGCAAGGACTGTTGTAAGCACTGGGATACAGCTGTGCCCCAAGTCCCTATTTGTAGATGGAAAGACACTATATATATATGTGTATGTATATATATATATATATA
>NW_016829268.1:0-499 GCF_001698545.2 Rhinopithecus bieti | reverse complement strand
TAGCTAGGCATGGTGATGGGTGCCTATAATCCCAGCTACTTGGGAGGCTGAGGTAGGAGGTTGAACCCAGGAGGCAGAGGTTGCAGTGAGCTGAGATCATGCCATTGCACTCCAGCTTGGGCATCAAGAACAAAACTCTGCCTCAAAAAAACAAAATAAAAATGTATGGTCAGCTTTGTGTGAACATGTTATGTATTTTAAAAATTATCAATTTTTGGCTGGGCATGGTGGCTCACACCTATAATCCCGGCACTTGGGGAGGCCGAGGCAGGCGGATCACAAGGTCAGGAGATTGAAACCATCCTGGCCAACACGGTGAAACCTTGTCTCTACTAAAAATACAAAATTAGCCAGGCGTGGTGGCATGTGCCTGTAGTCCCAGCTACTCGGGAGGCTGAGGCAGAAGAATCGCTTGAACCCGGAAGGTGGAGTTTGCAGTGAGCTGTGATCATGCCACTGTACTCCAGCCTGGGAGACAGAGCGAGACTCCGTCTCAAAA
>NW_016829267.1:0-2499 GCF_001698545.2 Rhinopithecus bieti | reverse complement strand
CTTGGCCTCCCAAAGTGCTGGGATTACAGGCTTGAGCCACCGCGCCCGGCCAGGACAGTGCTTCTTATAAAAGAATTCCAGTTAATAAAGTGCAAGAAATGAAAATACCAGAAAATCACAATTAGAACACTGCAGTAGTAACTGCCACAAGCATGATCCACCAATGGATACTGAAATTATTGTGTGAAAGTTTAAGAACAAGAGATTTACAATGTCATGAAAGACAAGATTGAAGAAATGTCACAGATTGGAGTAAACTAAGGATATATGTGACGACTAATTGCAGTATAGATCCAGTATTGGATCCTAGAACAGAAAAATGACATTAATGGGAAAAAAAATGTTAAAATCCAAATAGTTTGTTCATAGTGTTATACCAATGTTAATTTCTTATTTTTGATAATTATACTATGGTTTTGTAAGATAAGACAATAACATTAAAGGAAGCTATGTGAAGGTTATATAGGAACTCTACTTATTTTCTAAGTATTTTGTATGCCTTTTATGCTTGAAACACACCTGACAAAAATAGTTAAGGACTTCCTTTATTTTTTTTATTTTTGAGACGGAGTTCGCTCTTTTTGCCCAGGCTGGAGTGCAATGGTGCAATCTCGGCTCACCGCAACCTCCGCCTCCCGGGTTCAAGCAATTCTCCTGCTTCAGCCTCCCCAGTAGCTGGGATTACAGGCATGTGCCACCACCCTGGCTAATTTTGTTTTTAGTAGAGACAGGGTTTCTCCATGTTGGTCAGGCTGGTCTTGAACTCCCAACCTCAGGTGATCCACCAGCCTCAGCCTCCCAAAGTGCTGGGATTACAGGCGTGAGCCACCGTGCCCGGGCAACAATTTTTTTTTTTTTTCTGAGACAGAGTTTTGCTCTTGTTGCCCAGGCTGGAGTGCAATGGCGCAATCTTGGCTCACTGCAACCTCCGCCACCTGGGTTCAAGCGATTCTCCTGCCTCAGCCTCTCGAGTAGCTGGGATTACAGGCATGTGCCACCATGCCCGGCCAATTTTTTTGTATTTTGAGTAGAGATGGGGTTTCCCCATATTGGCCAGGCTAGTCTGGAACTCCTGACCTCAGGTGATCCACCCACGTCAACCTCCCGAAGTGCTGGGATTACAGGCGTGAGCCACAGCACTCGGTCAGTTAAGGGCATTATTTTTATTTATTTTATTATTTATTTATTTATTTTTGAGACGGAGTTTCTCTCTGTCTCCCAGGCTGGAGTGCAGTGTCGCATTCTCGGCTCACTGCAAGCTCCGCCTCCCGGGTTCACGCCATTCTCCTCCCTCAGCCTCCTAAGTAGCTGGGACTAGAGGCGCCCGCCACCACGCCTGGCTAATTTTTTTGTACAGACGGTGTTTCACCATGTTAGCCAGTATGGTCTTGATCTCCTGACCTTGTGATCCGCCTGCCTCGCCCTCCCAAAGTGCTGGGATTACAGGCGTGAGCCATCGCACCCCCCCTATTTTTAATTTTTTTAGAGGGAGTCTTGCTCTGTCCCCTGGGCTGGAGTGCAGTGGGCGATCTTGGCTCGCTGCAACCTCCGCCTCCCGGGTTCAAGCGATTCTCCTGCCTCAGCCTCCCGAGTAGCTGGGACTACAGGCGTGCGCCACTATGCCCAGCTAAATTTTGTATTTTTAGTAGAGATGGGGTTTCACCAGGTTGGTTGGCCAGGATGGTCTTGATCTCTTGACTTCTTGATCTGCCCGCCTCGGCCACCCAAAGTGCTGGAATTACAGGCATGAGCCACCGCGCCCGGCAGTTAAGGACAGTATTAAAAGGAAAAACAATATACTCATTACCCACTACTTAATGCAAATATTTCATTTTGCTCCTGCCTTGGTTCATAGTACTTTTTGTTTTATATAGACAGATTGGTTGGGATTATAATGTAGTAATCTGTGTCAAAACATTTGTTTTTCCATTTTCCAACTAATTCATAATTAGCTGCTATCTTGCTATATATTCTTCATAATTGTTTTAGTAGCTAAAATAGTCTTTTAACTTGGTTTATTATAATATGATTATTTCCTAATTACTGGATATTTGTTTCCAAATTTTAAATAATATCACAAATCGTCACCTTTATTAAGATAGCTTTTGATTTATTTCCTTGTGATAAATTTTTAAGAATAATGTTACTACGTCAAATAATGTGATCTTTTTTTGACTCTTGAGATGTATTTGCCAGATTATTTTGTCCAAATATCATATAAATCGCCGGGCATGGTAGCTTATGCCTGTAATCCCAGCAATTTGGGAGGCTGAGACGGGTGGATCACCTGAGGTCAGGAGTTTGAAACCAGCCTGACCAATGTGGATAAACCCTGTCTGTACCAAAAATACAAAATTAGCCGGGCATGGTGGTACATGCCTGTAATCCCAGATACTCGAGAGGCTGAGGCTGGGAATTGCTTGAACCTGGGAGGCAGAGGTTGTGATGAGCCAAGATTGCACCATTGCACTCCAGCCTGGCAACAAAAGCAAAACTCCA
>NW_016829266.1:26387-40570 GCF_001698545.2 Rhinopithecus bieti | reverse complement strand
ATGTTCCTTCGATACCCAGTTTTTTGATAGTTTTTATCATGAATGGGGCATGAATTTTATGAAATGCTTTTCAGCACCAATTGAAATGATTATATGGTTTTTATCCTTTATTACGTTGATATGATGTATCACAGTGATTGATTTGTGCATGTTGAACCATCTTTGCATCCCAGGGATAAGTCCCACTTGGTCATGATGAATGATCATTCTAATGTATTCTTAAATTTGGTTTCCTAGTATTTTGTTGAGGATTTTGTACAGTATTCATCAGAGATATTGACCTGTAGGGTTTTGTTTTTTGTTTTTTGTTTGTTTGCTTTTGTATTTTGTTTTTTTGATGTGGCTTTGTCTGGCTTTGGTAGCAGGGTAATACTGACCTCATAGAATGAGTTTGAAAGTATTCCCTCCTGTGTTTTTTGGAATAGTTCGAGTAGGATTGGTATTAGTTTTTTAAATGTTTAGTGGAATTCAGTAGTGAAGTCATTGGGTCACAGGCTTTACTCTGCTGGGAGAGTTTTTATTACAGCTTTGATCTCATTACTTGTTATTGATCTGTTCAGGTTTTGGATTTCTTCCTGGTTTAATCTTGGTAGATTGTATA
The DNA here is from genome assembly GCF_001698545.2 of Rhinopithecus bieti. NCBI lineage: Eukaryota > Metazoa > Chordata > Mammalia > Primates > Cercopithecidae > Rhinopithecus > Rhinopithecus bieti. The sequence continues at coordinate 39,969 of NW_016829266.1, read as the reverse complement.
TATCTAGGAATTTGTCCATTTCTTCTAGATTGTTAAATTTATCGGCATATACTTGTTCACAGTAGCCACTAATGATCCTGTGAATTTCTGCAATGTCAGTTGTAATATTTCTCTTTTTTTCATCTCTGATTTTATTTATCTGGGTCCTCTCTCCCCCTTTTTTTTTTTTTTTTAAGTCTGGGTATAGGTTTGCCAGTTATGTTTAACTTTTAAAAAAAACAACTTTCTTGTTTCAATGATCTTTTGTATTGTTTTCTTCACTTCACTTTCATTAATTTCTGCTCTCATCTTTATTACTTCTTTCTTATACTGCTTTTGCTGTACCCCATAGGTTTTGGTATACTGTGTTTCCCTTATCATTTGTTTCAAGAAAATTTTCAATTTTCATCCTAATTTCTTCATGAACCCACTGGTCATTCAGGAGCATATTGTTTAATTTCCATATCTTTGTATAGTTTCCAAAATTACTCTTGTTATTGATTTGTAATTTTATTCCACTGTAATCAGAGAAGGTGCTTGCTATTCTTTTAATTTTTTAAAATGTTTTCAGACTTGTTTTGTGACTTAACATATAGTCTATCTTTAAGATTGATCCTTGTGTTGAGGAAAAGAATGTGTATTCTGCTGGCATTGGATGAAATGTTCTTTAAATATCTATTAGGCCCATTTGGTCTATAGGGCAGATTAAGTCTGATGTTTCTTTGTTGATTTTGTGTCTGGATTATTTGTCCAATGCTGAAAGTGGGATGTTAAGGCCTCCAGCTATTACTGTATTGAGGTCTCTCTCTCACTTTAGCTCTAATAATATTTGCTTTATATATCTGGGTGCTCTAGTGTTGGGTGCATATATATTTCAAGTTGTTATATCCTCTTGCTGAATTGACCCCTTTATCATTGGCATGGGATATTTTTCCCAGTTTTTTTTTTTTTTTTAACTCTGTGTGTGCCTTTATAGGTGAAGTGTATTTCCAAAAGTGGAGGAGCCTCATCCCTTGGCCTCCATCACCACAGGTCCATGAGGATTACTGCCAGGCTACCACTGATGTTCCTTTAAGCCCCAAGGACTCTTCAGTTACCTTTTAGTGAATGTTTCCTGGTCTGGGACTCACCCTTCAAGGCAGTGGGCTCCCCTCTGGCCCAAGGCAGGTCCAGAAATGCCATCCAAGAGCCAAGGCATGGAATCAGGGACCCCAAAAGCCTGCTTTGTGCCCTACCCCCTGAGGCAGAGCTAGTACTTATGCTACAAGACAAAGTCTCCTTTACTTTTCCCTCCACTTTTCTCAAGCAGGAGGAATCTCTTTCCAGGGCCACCACAGCTAGGAATGTGCTGAGTCTTACCTGAAGCCAGCAAATCTCAGTGCCACCCAAGGCCTTCCACATAATACCTGAGTATTGCTGCTTGTTATTCAGGGCCCAAGGACTCTTCAGTTAGTGGGTGATGAAGTCTGCCCGGACTGTGTCCTTCCTAGCAAGGCAGCAGTTTCTCTCCTGTCCCAGCGTGTGTCTAGATATGTCTTCTGAGAGCTGAAGCCTGAAATGAAGACCTCTGACCAGTGCCCTATCCTACTGTGGCTGAGTTGATATCCAAGATGTGAGAAAAAGTCCTCCCCACTCTTCCCTCTCCTCTCCTCAAGTGGAAGGAAGAAGTCTCTTTTAGAGCTGAGACCTGTGCAGCCTGGTGTTAGGGAAGGGTGGCACCAACACTCCCCTAGCAACCCTGGTTGGTGTCTTAGTAGGTTACATTCCCCACCCCCCACCCATCCCCCTGAGTCCACTGGCTCTTAGCCCAGTTCAGCACTAGAACTCTCCTAGTAGTTACAGTCCTTGGGGCATAAACTGCCTTTCAAGCTTAATCAGGGCCCCAGGGCACTCCAGCCTGAGATAGTGAGCCTTGCCGGAACTCAATTTCTGACCACTAGGATAGGCAATGCCCCTCTGGCTAGAGCTGGCTTAAATATTCTCTCCGTGGGCGGGTGTCAGCTGAGTTTGTTCTGGTTTTGCTTTCTGCTATAACAGAGCAGCACTGAATTCAATGCAATATCTCAAAATTGCTGCATTCTCCCTCTCCCAAGCACATAGATTCTCTTGGTGCCGCACGGCGGGCTGCTGGTGGATGGGGGAGGGATGACATTGGCAAGACTTTTTCCTACCTCTTTAGTGCCTCCTTCAGCAATATGAAGTTAAAACCAGTTACTGTGAGTGCTCACCCAATTTTTGATTCTTACAAAGGTGCTTTTTTTTTTTTTTTTTTTTTTTTTAAATATGTGCAGATAGTTGTGAAATTGGTGTCTTTGTGCATGGAGGACAATTGGTGAAGTCTTCTATTCTGCCCTCTTGGAGCACCCCTCTCTTTTTTTGAGACAGAGTATCACTTTGTTGCCCTGGATGGAGTACACTGGCATGATGATGGCTCACTGCAGCCTCAACCTTCTGGGCTCAAGTGTTCCTTCTGCCTCAGCCTCCCAAGTAGTTGGGACTATCGGCACACACCACCACACCTGGCTATGTTTTTAAAATGTTTAACAGATATGAGATCTTGCTATGTTGCCCAGGCTGGTCTCAAACTCCTGATCCTCCTGCCTTGCTGCCCAAAGTGCTGGGATTACAGGTGTGAACCATTGTTACTGGACAGTATTGTATTTTTAATTTTGGTTTTCACAAATTCATTGATAGTATATGTAATAAAATGATTTTACACATTAGCCTGCATTCTTCAAAGTTGCTGAACTCAGTTATTATTTCTAGGAGTTCTGTGTTGTTTTGTTTTGTTTTCAGTAGATTCCTTGGATTTTCAATATAGACCATCATGTCATATGCAAGAAAAGAAGAATGGACAATTTTATTTCTTCCTCTCTGATCTGCTTGTTTTTTTAAATTTCCTTCTCTTGCCTTATTTTGCTGACTAGATCTTCTGGTACTATGCTGAAGACCAGTGAGAAAAGTCATCATCCTTGCCTTATTCCTAATATTAGGGGAGAAAGCACTCAGCTTTTCACCATTAAGTATAATGCTAGCTCTAGGTTTTTTGTTTGCTTGTTTGTTTGGAGTCTGATTCCAAACAAATTTTGGATTTGTTGAAACCAGTAGACCGTAATATGTTTATAATTGTGAATTTGCCTATTTCTTCTTTCAGTTTTTGCTTTTTATATTTTGCAACTCTGCTGTCTGGGGCATACACAGTTCACATAAAGGGGTGGATGGACTCTTTTATCGTTATGTAATGTCCTCTCTGTCTCTGGTAATTTTCTTTGCTCTGAAGTTTACTTTGTCTGATGTGACTATCACTACTCCTGTTTTCTTTTGGCTACTGTTTACATGGTATGTCTTTTCCCATCATTTTACTTTCAACCTATGCATATCATTTTATTTGAAGTGCTTCTTGTAGTTAGTTCATGTCTTTTTCATACACTTTGCAAATATTCTTCTTTGAATTGGTGTATTTAGACAATGTGATTTAATGTACTTATTGGTATATTAAGGCTTAAGTCTGCCGCTTTGTATTTTTGTTTTCTGTCATATTCCTATTTTTACTTTTCATTCCTGCCTTCCTGTGCTTGACTTGAACATATTTTAGAATTCTATTTTATTTATAAATAGTATTTTGTGCTAATCTCTTTGTATAGCTATTTTGTGTGTGGTTGTTATAGTCTTTATGTTATATATAAATAAAGTATTACAGTCTACTGGTTTCCATTTTTTACCAGCTTGAGAGAAGTATAGAAATATTACCTCTTTTTATATCCTTTTACACTCCCACATTTATAATATTTCCCACATTTATAATATTTCTTAGATATTTCCTCTACGCAGAGAACCACATTAGAGATTCTTGTAACTCTTATTCAGCTGTCAAACATAATTTAGAAAACTCAGGAAGGGAAGGAAAGTCTGTTTTATTTACCCATATCTTTGTTTTTTCCATGTTCTTCCTTCCTTCTTGATGTTCCAGTATTCCTTCTTTCACCATATTCTTCTGTCTAGAGAACTTCTTTACTATTCTTTTAGGGTATGTCTGCTGGCAGCAAATTTTCCTAGTTTCCCATCATTTGAAAATGTCTTCATTTTTCCATCATCTCTGAAGGATATTTTCACTAGATATAAAAGTCTGGGTTGACCTGTTCTTTCAGCATTTTCTTAAAAAATATTGTGCCATTTCCTTCTGGTCTTCATGGGTTTTGATGAGAAATCTACTGTCATTCAAGTTTGTTGTTATTGTTGTTGTTGTTTTTTCTTATGGGTAATGTGTCATTTCTCTCTGGCTGCTTTCGAGATTTTAAATTTGTCTTTTTTTTCAGACATGTGACTATGATATGTGTGAGCATGGATGGTTTTGAGTTTCACCTGTTTGGGGTTTGATCGGCTTCTTAAACATTTAGGTTCTTGTGTTTCTGCCAACTTTGGGAAATTTTCAGCCATTATTTCTTTTAATGCTTTCTCAGCCCAACCCTCTTTCTCTTCTTTTTTAAGGACTCTAATGAGGTAAATATTAAATCTTTTGTTATAGTTCCACATATCTCTGAAGCTGTTTTCATTTTGTTCAGTCAATTTGTTGCTCAGATTAGATAATTTATATTGTTCTATCTTCAAGTTTACTAATTATTTCTTTTGTTCTCCTGCCCATTCTGCTACTGTGTCCATCCACTGAGATTTTTATTTCAGTTATTGTATTTTCGGTTCTAAAATGTCCACTTAGTTCTTCTTAATATCTTCTATATGAATGTCTCTTTGTTGAGACTTTCTATTTATTTGCTAAAACTATTTTTTCATTTGTTTCAAGCATGTTCATAATTTCTCATGATTGCTCATTGAAACATTGCTGTGATGGCACTCTAATATCTTTGTCAGATAATTCTAACATCTGTGCCATTTCTGTGTTGGCTTCTGTTGATTGCTTTTTTAAATTTAGCTTGAGATTTTTCTGGTTCCTGGTATGACAAGTGATTTTTAACTGAAAATTGAACATTTTGGATATTATGTTACAAGACTTTGGATCTTATTTAAATCTTGTATTTTAGCAGGCTTTCTCTGATAACACTCCCATGGATAAAAGGGTGCCACCTCACTACAGTTGGATGAGGGTGGAATTACACGTTCTCTGTTCATTTCCCATTGACCCCTGGGTAGAAGGGTCTTCTTGTTCTTCCTAGGCTAGGGTGGGGGGCCAGGAATGTAGGTGAGGAGAGGCCAGCAGGGGAGCAATTGAAGGCAGAGATGCTACTCTTCACTAGATCCTAATGCTTCCCAAGCAACCAATGAAGTTTTTTATATGTAGTTACTTGAGACACCTTAAATATTCAACAATAAGACAGTGGACAATTAATTGTGGCATAGTCACGCAATTGAATACCAAGCACCAATGACCATGAATGAATAATTATTACATGCATCAACATGGATGAATCTCAAGAACATTATGTGGCAAATAAAAAGCAAGTCACAGAAGAAAACCCATACTGTGTTTCTAATAATATAAAGCTTGAAAGCAGGCAAAACTAAGCAAAGTATTTTTTAGGGATACCTGAACAGGTGCAAATGAAAAAGTATAAAGAATAATAAGGGAATTATTAACAAAATTGAATAATTGACTCTGGAAGAAAGAGTTGAGTACGATTGGAGAGAGGTATGCAGAAGCCTTCAAAGGTACCACAAATGTTCTAGTTCAGCAGTTCTCAAACTCTTCTGTGTCAGAATCAGGCAGGGCATTTGATAAAAATTTTTAAACCTGAGTTCTATCCTACTTCCAGGAATGTAAGCCTCTATTAGCCCTCCAGTTGATTCTGATAAAACCAAGTTTTAAGAACCACTGTTTTAGTTCTTGAGCTGGGTTGTTTCTAAATAGAAATTTGTTTGGAATTATTATCGAACTATATACTTGCTTTAAATATACATATTATATATATGTATTTCATGTAAAATTTTATGTAGTTGTTTTAAAGGCCTGATTCATAGTTTCTAAGCAAAAATAGTTTCAGCAGTTCAAACCTCTTAACCATGACTGGACAGTCCTCAAGATACTTTAGGTGGCAGTCTCAATTCAGAAATTAGATTGTCCAGTCTTGCTTAATAGTCAAAATGTCAAACTTGAGTTAGCATTAAACTGTATTTCTTTTCTAGTTTATGCCTCCTTCAGACAAAGACTGCCATAGAAAAGATGAAGTGTGGTTGACATGGTTGACTTCTTTATTTACCTTCTCAAATCTCCCTCTACTAGCTGCTATACTCCAATCCACCATCATCAACTGTCACAGTACTATTGCAATACTCTACTCTGGTCTATCTCCTTTCACTTTTGCTCTCACCACAACCTTTACTCTATATAGCAACTTGAGTAAACTTTGTTTATTTTATTTCAAACTAATTTTGGACTTGCAAAAAAGTTGCAGAGATAGTTCAAGAGAATTCCCTTATACTTCTCACCCAGATTTGTCTAATGTCAGCATTTTACATAACCATAGTACATTATCAAAACTGGGAAATTCACATTGGCACAATACTATTAACTAAACTATGAGTCTTATTTTTTTCTACCATCCTTTTTCTGTTCTGAATCCTATCCAGGACCTCATATTGCATTTGATTGCTTTTCTACTTAGTCTCCTCCAATCTATACAAGTTCTTCATTCTTTCCTTATCTTTCATGACCTTGACACATTTCAAGAATATTAGTTGTTTTGTTAAATGTCCCTCAGTTTACGTTTTTCTAATATTTTCTCATGATTGGGATGAAGCATTGTGATATGCCCTTATTTTAAAACTTTCTATGGCTTCCAGTTCAATAAGAATAAAATCAAACATCATGTCCAAGTCTGGCATCATCTGATACTTAATTTTACTTCATAGTTTACCTTAATGCACTCTGATATGGCCACAGCAGGTGCTGTAGTTTGAATTTCCCAAGAAGTGGACTTTGAGGTAGCATTTAACTTGCAGGGTGTCTATTAGGAAGTGCCCTTGGGAGCAACCTCTGTGAAGGGAGGAGAAGAAAAGGGAGTGGGCACAGGGAGAAACAGAGCTGCAGGACTGGCCCAGTAATAGACTCAGCTGATCCTATATGGAACAGTGTGGTTAAAAATAGCCTTTTGGGGTTATATTCCTTTGAAATGAGATGGCCAAGCCTTATACTCCCATGTGAATCCATCACTGGATATGGTCCATCTTGGGAAAGAGGTAACTTTGGTAACATGGCTCTCTGCAGCTGAGGGAGCCCCTGAATGTGGTAACACTGAAGGCTGCCTGCCCTCAGCACTCCCAGCAGCTGGGACGATAAGTCATTCAATAAAGGGGTATATAGGTGGCACATCACAGTATTCCGACACACTTTCAGCTTAAGATTTTTTCCCCTTTAGAAAATTTCATGTACTTGTATTTCTATCTGGTATACTTTCCCTTGGCATTTGCACGGGTGACTCATCTTTATCCTTCAGAAATCAGCTAAAATATCAGCACCATGCTGAAACCATCCTGATTTCTTTCTCTTTACTTCACAATTTATGATTACATATCTGTTATTGATTTGCTGACTCCCTATGAAGCCGAGAGTTCCATAAAGGCAGGAAGCGCATAAATCGATTCATCTCTTTTACTACCACTTAGCCTGGGGCCCAGCCTATGGGGAAGGATTAAAAAGCCTTACTAAATTATCCGAAAATGAATAAATAACAGAATTAATGGATAAGTTGAAACATAATAAACCTAGATTTGTTGGACAAAACTTCGGAGTACAGTAGTATCCCCTTATTTGTGGGGGATACGTTCCAAGACCCCTAGTGGATGCCCAAAACCAAGGACAGTACTGAACCTGATTATCATCAATCAGAACACACTTCTGCTTATGTCTTCCACCCACAAATATAATGCCTTTTTCATCTTAACTAAGCACTTATTACACACCACGGCCACAACTTTTGCACTTTAAGGTGCGACATCAAAACAACTTTTCTCTTTCTTCACAATTTTATGGATAGAAGTTTCATTCTTACCCTAGGTCTCAGCAACCTCAGCGTACAATTTGTTTTTCTTTTCATATTAAGTTAGGAACTTATACCTTTTCACTTAAAGGAAGCATTTTACAGCTTCTCTGTGACATATCTGAATCACCAGCATCATTACTCTTGCACTTTGGGGCCATTATTAAGTCAAATAAGAGTTACTTGAACACAAGCACTGTGATACTGAGACAGTCCATCTGATAACGGAGATGGCTTACTAAGGGACTAATGGGCGGAGAGTGAAGACAGTGTAGATGGACTGGACAAAGGGAAGTTTCATACCCAGGGCTGAATGAAGCCAAACAGTGTAAGATTTCATTACACTGCTCAGAATGGTGTGCAATTTGAAACTTATGAACTGTTTGTTTCTGGAATTTTTCATTTAATATCTTCAGACTGTGATTGACCTTGGGTAATTGAAACCACAGGGAATGAAACTGTGGATAAGAGGGGACTACTGAGTGGTAAGTAGTCATAGACATTTAGAGAATGATTCAGGGTGTATTGTATGCTGCAATCTCCTTAAGCAAGGGGTTCAGGGAGTGGAAAACACAGTGAAAGAGTCAGATGTCAGGGAGCGTCAAACATGTATTTGAAAATGTGTCTTAGCCAGCTCAAGCTGTTGTAACAAAATGCCGTAGACTGGGTGACTTCAATAATACAAATTTATTTTCTCACAGTTCTAGAGGCTGGAAGTCTAAGATCAAAGTGCCAACATGATTGGGTTCTGGTAAAGGGCCCTTTTGTAGATGGCTGCCATCTTGCTGTATGCTCACATGGCAGAGAGAGAGAGAAAGAGAGAAAGTAAGCTCCCTGGTGTCCACCGTCACAACTTCATCAAAACCTAATCACCTCTCAAAGGCCCCATCTGCTAATTTCATCACACTGAAGGTTAACGTTTTAACATGTGAATATGGGGGAGACTATTCAGTCTGTAGCAAGCTGCAACACATTTTGTATTGTTTGTTTAAAAGACTAAAATATATCAGCTTTATATTAACTTACATACTTTTGCATTGTTTGTCTAAAAGACTCAACATATTAATTCATTATCCTTTTTTAGAGTATATAGTTAGTCCTCAAGGAATAATGTTACTACATATTAAGTTGGAAATACTAAAGACATACTCCTTAGGACAACGTGTGCTGTTGGTAATTGAATATGAGCAACACGACAACCTTTTAGCTAGCAATATTTAAATGTTTGTGTGCATTAAAAATCACCTGGGGATTTGGTTAAAATGCAGATGCCTGGGCTCCAAAGTTGGCACATCTGATCTGGTAGGTCTGGAGTTGGAATCTGCCCTTTTAACCAGAGTCCTAGGGTGATTCTGCCGCAGTTAAGTAAGGATTGCACTTTAGAGAACACCTCACCGGGTAAGTTAGCAATAACTTAGTCCTTCAAACTGAGCTCAACTTTCTGCTGCCTCTTTCCATGGCATGACAGACAAGGACACTGCAGCACCTGTAAGAGGTCTGGTGGGTGTTTAGGGCTGTGCTAGGGACTGAATCAACAGGGAGAGGGGTTTCTGACAGCCGGAAATCTACTACCTTAACTACACAAGCATGTGCGCGTGCGCGCGCGCGCGCGCGCGCGCACACACACACACACACACACACACACACAATTCTGCCTCTTTTCTCCACTATAGCTGTCATCACCTCATCAAACACCCATTCTTCCCTAAAAGAAAAAACTTTTTTAAAATACTTACAACACTTCTGACACCAAACGCCTGGGGGTTTGGACACCAAATGTCCAATCAACCAATTATCCAACTCTCCAGATACCAGCAGGATGTTCTACAATTCAAATCTGACCCCACAGGCAAAGGGTTTAGTCCCACAAGACTTCACATGCCAGTCATTAAGTCCCAGATTGTCACCTGTACGTCAGACCAATGGGCTATAAATTGGGGTTTACCACAACTGCCTCTTCATCTTTGATAATTTGCTATAATGCCTCACAAAACTCAGGAAAATATTTACTGGCTTATTATGAAGTATTTTACAACGGATACAAATGAACAGCCAGACAGAAAGGTGAATAGGGTGAAATATATAGGAAGGGGTGCAGAGCTTTCATGCCCTCTCAGGGTGCACCATCCCCTCAGCGCTTTGATGCACTCACCAACTCAGAAGTTCTCCAAATCCTATTGTTTAGGGTTTTCACAGAGGCTTCATTATGTAGGCAGGATTGATTAAATAATTGGCCATTGGTGACCAGTTCAACCTTCAACACCATTCCCCTCACTAGAGGCCAGAAGGTGGCACTGCAAGTCCCAACCCTCCAATTATACCTCATCCCGAAGCTATCTAGGGATCCCCAGCCAACTGTCATCTCATTAGTATACAAGAGACACTCATCACTCTAGAGATTCTAGAAATTTTTGTGTCAGGAACCAGGGACTAAGACCAAATATTATAACAAAAAATGTTCCTATCACTAAGGAAATTACGAGGGTTTTAGGAGTTCTGTGTCTGGGACTGGGAGCAGAGACCAAATATATATTTCTTATTATGTCATATCCTCTCTCTTGGTGAAAAACTGACAATGGGGCCTATTGAAGCCTATGGAAGTCTTGGAAATGCATTAGTTTGAAGTGAAATGCCCTCACGGGTACAGAAATGTAGCTGTAACTAAAAGTCCTCAATTTGGTTTAAATGCTTGCAGCATTGTGCAAGGAGTCATTTGCATTTCAAAAAGAAGGACCAGCAAGGGAAGAAATGGTGCAAAAAGACGGAAGAACAGAAAACCAAACACTGCATGTTCTCACTCATAGATGGGAACTGAACAATGAGATCACTTTGACTTGGGAAGGGGAACATCACACACTGGGGCCTATTACGGGGAGGGAGGAGGGGGGAGGGATGGCATTGGGAGTTATACCTGATGTAAATGATGAGTTGATGGGTGCAGCACACCAACATGGCACAAGTATACATATGTAACAAACCTGCACGTTATGCACATGTACCCTAGAACTCAAAGTATAATAATAATAATAATAAAAGATTTGCTTGGGGAAGAGGGGGAGCTGGTGGGCAGCTCAGGGAGATCCAGGAGGTAGGTGCAGCCCCACACTGCACTGTCACTGAGAGGATAAGCATAATGACTTTAAATAAGTAAGTAAAGGAAGACAGTGAAATAAAGACAATTTTTGTAATCTGATATAGCCCAGCCCAGCACAATCCAAGCTCTTAAAATAAATGGCAGTTTAAGAATATCATTTTTATCTCCATGCTAGACTTCTATACTTAACAGACCTCACTGCTTTTCATACCCAAGAGTATTCATGGAATGCAAGGGTAAAGCTCAGCTAACTTGAGGATGGAATTTAATTATTATACGTTTTAAAAGAACCACGACAGCCACTGTGCGCGATGTGGATGACTAGAACAAGTGAAATCCACTTTGGCCTCTTTTCGATTCACACTGTAGGAAGGATTACATTTCCTAGTATTATTATTATTATTATTGTCATTATTGTAATTCAAGTATTAATACATATATTTTATAAACCCACTCTAATCTGGTAATGGAGTTGACCATGGAAAGGTGAATCACTTGTTTCATTTTACCTATGTATATTATGACTAAAACTTTATGTTATTTAACTAGGGGTTAAAATAGGGATTAATTAGCATGAATCAGCTATAAAAATGAAGGGGAATGTTTTAAAAAACAAATCAGCTTTGTATTCATCACTTAACTATTTTCATCTCATTTTAATTAAAGAGAAGAGAAAGTTAGCTTTTATTTTCCACCCTCAGCTGTTATTTCACTGAAGGCTGAAAGATAATGAATAAGTAGTTTCTAAGTGTTCTTTTGTGATGAGAGAACATTTTTCAAAGAGAACAATTTTCAACAGCTTTCAGGAAGCTGTTGCTTAAAACATCCTTCTCTTGGAGGAGGAACAAATAAAATAGAATCCAATGATCAGACTGTGTTTGCAACAGTTGTTTGTTAAGCCTGGGACTTTTTAAAAACAAGTATACAATTATTCATCTAATCTAAACTTTGCATTTTTCTGTTTGCAGGTCAAACTGCAAGAGTTTGAGGTCGAATTTGATGGAACACCCAGATGTCCTCAGCTGTCATGGAGAATACTTATCATATTTGCTTGCATATTTTCCCTATTATACTGGCAGATACTTTTACTTGTTAACATAGAGGAGCGAGGTGAATTAAGGAGGTAATCTGTTAATTACTGTAGCTTGGGGCCAATATTAACTTTGATGTGACCCAAGGCTTTTGACTTTACTATATTTTTATTTTCAGAAAGAAGCCATTGTTTCACATGTGGTTAATAAAACAACAGTAATAATAAAGATAATAGAAGATAATAACAATAAAGTAATAATAGAAGAAAAAGAGCTGACACTGAGCACCTACTATCCCCACTATACAAGCACACACACACACACACACACACACACACACACACACACATACCATTTTGCCTCTTTATCAGTCGCTGTCATCACCTCATCACACACCTATTGTCCTCTCTCCTGGTGTAAAACTAGCAAAGGTACCTGTTGAAGCCTACAGAAGTCTTGGAGATGCATTGGGGTTTGATGTGAAATGCCTTCACAGTGTGGAAGTGTTGCTCTAACTAAAGATTTCTCAGCATGGTCCAAATGTTTGCAGCATTATGTAGGGCATCTGGCAAATGATGAAATGGTGCAAAAGGATCTGCCTGGGGTTGTGGGGGGAAATTTCCTTTTTAAAGACCTAACTTCTCTCCTTAACAACAAGAGCAGGAAATAACAGCCCCATGGATTTAAAAAATATGAAAATACTACCAGGACTGGAAATCCTAGCACACAGCAACTGCTAGTCTACAGACCTCCCAGCAGTCTAGAAACTACTGTTTGCCTCTAGCAAAAATTAGGAGAAAAAAGTTTCCTTGCCTGTTATTAATTGCCAAAATGTGTGTGTCAAATTTTAACTGATACAAGAGCTTCTTGGGATGTTTACACATGAATGGAGAGAAAAAGGAGGCAATATCTAGGGTTTTGCCCTTAATCGTCTCTTGTAATTTTCTCAATTCAATTACAACAAATGCTGAATTCTCCAGAGGAATAAACTCTGAGATTTAGAAAAGTTGGATACCAATAAGACATACCTTTTTCATCTTTGCCAGGTGCTCTAGTTTGGATGTTTGACTCCCCAAACCTCATGTGGAAATGTGATCTCCAATGTTGGAGGTGGGGAAGGTATTAGGGACATGGGGACAGACCCTTCAGGAACAGCAAAACGTCTTCCAGGTCTGATTGTTAAAGAGAGCCTGGCACACCTCCTCCCCTTCTCTCTCTCTCTCTTTCTCCCTTTCTCTGTCCCTTTTCCCCCCTCTTACCATGTGATTTCTGCTTCCCTTTGCCTTCCACCATTAGTGGAAGCTTCCTGAGTTTCTCCCCAAAATAGGTACTGGTGACATGCTTCTTGTACAGCTTGCAGAATAGTACTTAGGGAAATTTATTTCCTTTTTTCTTCTTTATTTTTTCTTCCCCTTCCTCTTTCCTCCCTCCCTCACTCACTCCCTAGCGCTCTCTCTCTCTCTCTCTCTCTCTCTCTCTCTCTCTCTCTC
>NW_016829266.1:11516-25172 GCF_001698545.2 Rhinopithecus bieti | reverse complement strand
AAAAAAAAAAAAAAAAAAATGCGTGGAAAGAATGCTAACAGGATTTAAGAGAGGGGGGATAGGAGGGAAGGAGAAACACCAAAAGCTCCATGAGTACCTTTTAAAATATATAATAATGGTAATCAATGGCTTAGGTTGGGAAGGTTAGAGAAATGAATCCGGGGGATAAAATAGCTTAAGAAAGATTTGTCTTTCTTTTTTATAAGCGGAGAGAAGAGATGTTGCTTTTGTTATTTTTTAAGCTCTTCTCATGAAAAAAAAAAACATATTTTATTGGCAGAATAGTGGATGGAGCAATTAATACTGGCTCAAAGGAATGAAACGTAATGTCCATATTCACAGATAAGGCAGATTAGGGTTGGACCACCATGTCTCCTGATGCCTAAACTGAAGTTCTTGTCACTGTATTATGCCAATTCTAACTAAACAAAGCTTTTCAAACACGTAACTTACTAATTTTAAGAACATTTTAGTCTACATGTAAACAAACTGTCTATTTGACTGAAGGTGAGCTCCTTCCATGTTCCTGAAAAAATATGATCTTGTTTCTGTTTATGGCTGCATAATATTCCATGGTGTATATCTACCACATTTTCTTTTTTAACTAATTAATTTTTTTAAGTTTTGGGGTACATGTACAGGATGTGCAGGTTTGTTATATAGGTAAACATGTGCCGTTGTGGTTTGCTGCACCTATCAACCCATCACCTAGGTATTAAACCCAGCATACATCAGCTTTTTCCCCTAATGCTCTCCCCACCGCCCTCTGCCAACAGGCCTCGGTAAATTGTTCCTCTCACTATGCCTATGTGTTCTCATTGTTCAACTCCCACTTACAAGTGAGAACATGTTGTGTTTGGTTTGCTGTTCGTGTGTTAGTTTGCTGAGGATAATGGCTTCCAGCTTCATCCATGTCCCTGCAAAGGACATGATCTCCTTCTCTTTTACGGCTGCATAGTATTTCATGATGTATATGTAGCATATTTTCTTTACCCAGTCTATCATTTATGGGCATTTGGATTGATTCCATGTCTTTACTATTGTGAATAGTGCTGCAATGAACGTACGCATGCATGTATCTTTATAATAGAATTATTTATATTCCTTTGTGTATGTACCACATTTCCTTTTTCTAGTCCACCGTTGATGGACACTTAGGTTAATTCCATATCTTTACTACTGTGAATAATGCCATGATGAACATACATGCATATGTGTCCTTATGGTAGAATGATTGACATTCCTTTGGGAATACACCCAATAATGGGGTTCTTGGGTCAAGTGGTATTTCTGTTTTGACTTCTTTGAGAAATTGCCATACTGCTGTCCACAATGGCTCAAATAATTTATATTCCCACCAGGAGTGTATAAGCACTCTCTTTTCTCTGCAACCTTGACAACATCTGTTATTTTTTGACTTTTTAATAATAGATGTTCTGATTGTATGAGATGGTATCTCATTATGGTTTTTATTTATATTTCTCTAATAATTAATGATGTTGAGCATTTTTTATATGCTTGCTTGCTGTGAGTATGTCTTCTTTTGAAAATGTCTATTCATGTCCTTTGCCCACTTTTAATTTGGTGGTTTGTTTTGCACATGTTGATTTGTTTACGTTCCTTATAGATGCTGAATTTTAGACCTTTTCAGATGGATAGTTTGCAAATATTTTCTCTCATTCTGTAGGTTGTCTGTGACTCTGTTGATAGTTTCTTTTGCTGTACAGATGCTCCTTAGTTTAGTTAGGTCCCATTTGTCATTTTTGTTGTTGTTGTTGCAATTGCTTTTGGCACCTTCATCATGAAATCTTTGCCAGGTCCTATGCCCAGAATGATATTTCCTAGGTTATCTTCCAGGGTTTTTATAGTTTTACATTTTGTATGTATGTCTTTAATCCATCTTTAGTTTATTTTTGTATATGGTGTAAAGAAGTGGTCCAGTTTCAATCTTCTGCATATGGCTAAGCCGGTTATCCCAGCACCATTTATGAAATAGGAAGTCCTTCCCCCACTTCTTGTTTTGTTGACCTTGTAGAAAATCAGATGGTTGTCAGTGCATGGCATTATTTCTCGGCTTTCCATTCTGTTCCATTCGTCTATGTATCTGTTTTTGTACCAGTACCATGCTGTTTTGGTTACTATAACCTTGTAGTATAATTTGAAATTGGGTAATGTGATACCTCCAACTTTGTTCTTTTTGCTTAGGATTGCCTTGGCTATTTGGACTAATTTTGCTTCCATATACATTTTAGAACAGATTTTTCTAATTCTGTGGAATAGCGTTGAATCTGTAGATTGCTTCAGGCAGTATAGCCATTTTAATAATATTGATTCTTCCTATATATAAGCATGGAATGTTTTTTTTTCATTTGTTTGTGTCATCTCTGATTTCCTTCAGCAGTATTTTGTAATTCTCATTGTAGAGATCTTTCATCTGCCTGGTTAGCTGTGTTCCTAGGCATTTTATTCAATGTGTGGCTATTGGGAATGGGATTGCATTCTTAATTTGGCTCTCAGCTTGGATGTTGTTGGTGTATAGAAATGCTACTAATTTTGTACACCAATTTTGTTTTGTGAAACTTTGCCAAAGTTGTTTATCAGATATAGGAGCTTTTGGGCAAAGACTATGGGATTTTCTAGGTATAAAATCATATCATCTGCACACAAAGATAGTTTCACTTCCTCTCTTCCAATTTGAATTTCTTCTATTTCTTTTTCTTGTTTGATTGCTCTGGTTAGGACTTCCATTACTGTGTTGAATAGCAATGGCAAGAGTGGATATCCTTGTCTTGTTCTGGTTCTCAAGAGGAATGTTTCCAGCTTTTGCCCATTCAGGGTGATATTGGCTGTGGGTTTGTCATAGATAGCTCTTATTATTTTGAGGTACGTTCCTTCAATGCCTAGTTTGTTCAGGGTTTCTAACATGAAGGGATGTTTAATTTTATCAAAAGCCTTTTCTGCATCTGTTGGGATGACCATGTTGTTTTGTTTTAAATTCTTTTATATGGTGAATTATGTTTATTGATTTGAATATGTTGAACCAACCTTGCATCCTATGGATAATGCCTTTTGATTCAGGTGGATTAGCTTTTGATGTACTGCTGGGTTTGGATTCCTAGTATTTTGTTAAGAATTTTTGCATCTATGTTCATCAATGATATTGGCCAGAAATTTTCATTTTTTGTTCTGCCTCTGACAGGTTTTGATATCAGGATGATGCTGGCCTCATAAAATGAGTTAAGGAGGGGTCTCTCTTACTCAATTTTTGGGAATCGTTTCAGGAGAAATGGTACCAGCTCTTCTTTATACAGCTGGCAAAATTCAGCTGTGAATCCGTCTGGTCTTGAGCTTTTGCTGGTTGGTAGACTTTTTATTAGTGATTCAATTTTAGAACTCATTATTGGTGTGTTTAGAGATTCAGTTTCTTCCTGGTTCAAGTTTGGGAGGTTGCAAATTTCCAGGAATTTATCCATTTCTTATAGGTTTTCTAGTTTGTGTGCATGGAGGCAGTTGCAGTAGTCTCTGAGAGGTTTTGTATTTCTGTGGGGTTGGTAATGATGTCCCCTTTGTCATTTCTGATTCTGTTTATTTGAATCTTCTCTCTTTTTTTCATTATTAGTCTAGCTAGTGGTCTATCTTAAATATTGTTTCAAAGAATAAATTGGTGTATTCATTGATCTTTTGTATGTTTTTCACGTCTCAGTTTCCTTCAGTTCAGCTCTGATTTTGGTTGCTTCTTGTCTTCTGCTAACTTTGGGGTTGGTTTGCTCTTGTTTCTCTAGTTCTTTGAGGTGTGATGTTAGGTTGTTAATTTGAGATATTTCCAACTTTTTGATGTGGGTGTTTAGCCCTATAAACTTTCCTCTTAACACAGCTTTTGTTGTGTCCCAGATAATCTGGCATGTTCTATCTTTGTTCTCATTAGTTTCAAATAATTTTATGATGTCTGCTTTAATTTCACTGTTTACCCAAAAGTCATTCAGGAGCAGGTTCTTCAATTTCCATATAATTATATGGTTTTGAGTGATTTTCTTACTATTGATTTCTATTTTTATTGGACTGTGGTCTGAGAGTGTGTTTAGTATGATTTTGGTTTTGCTTAATTTTGCTGGATTGTTTTATGGAAAATTGTATGGTCAATTTTAGAGTATGTCCCTCATGCAGATGAGAAGAATACATATTCTGTTTTGGGGGAGTGCAGAGCTCTGTAGATGTCTATTAAGCCCAGGTCAAGTGTCAAGTTCAGGTACTGAATATTTTTATTCGTTTTCTGCCTCAAGGATCTATCTGATACTGTCAAGTAGAGAGTTGAAGTCTCCCACTATTATTGTGTGATTATCTAAGTCTCTTCATAGGTCTCTAAGAACTTGCTTTATGAGTGTGGGTGCTCCTGTGTTGGGTGTATATATACTTAGTATAATTAGGCTTTCTTGTTGAACTGAAACCCTTGCCATTATCTAATGCATTATTCCTTGTCTTTCTCTGTCATTGTTAAAGTGTGTTTTGTATGAAATTAGAATAGGAACTGCTGCTTTTTATCTGTTTTCTGTTTGCTTGGTAGATTTCCCTTTACTTTGGGTGTCATTACATGTGAGACAGGTCTCTTGAAGACAGCATACAGTTGGGTCTTGCTTCTTTATCTAACTTGCCACACTGTACCTTTTAATTTGGGCATTTAGACCATTTACCTTCAAGGCTAATATTGGTATTTGCAGACCTGATCCTGTCATCATGTTGTTAACTGATTACTATGCAGGATTGATTGTGTGATTGCTTATAGTGTCAATGGTCTATGTACTTAAGTGTGTTTTTGTAATTGCCAGAAATGCTCTTTCCTTTCCATATTTAGCATTCCATTCAGGACCTCTTGTAAGGCAAGTCTGTTGGTAATAAATTCCTTTAGCATTTCCTTGTCTGAAAAAGATCTTATTTTTCCTTCACTTATAACTAAGCTTTGTTGCCCTTGGGGGTTTGTTTGATCGTGGTGTAAGATGGTTTCAGTTGACTGGCTTCATTTCTGGAAGATTTTAGGGAGCCAAGGCTCAAGTTGGCACCCCTTGTCTGTGTGGTGTAACTCTAGGGAGCTGGTACCAGACCCCTGGATTCATTCTCTGGCACCTTGAGGTTAGGAACCTGCTGCATTGGAGGGGCTGGACTGTTCCAGGTTCACTGACAGCGACACTCTGATGGGTAGTACCAATCAAAGCATTTTGTCAGGGTGATGGCAGTGGGATCCATGCTCATTCGCTTGTATCAGTAGCAGCAGCAGCAGTGCAGCAGAGTGCACATGCATCAGCTTGGGTAGGTTACTGGTAGAAGTGAAGTTGGGTCATTTCTGTGTATGCTCATTCTGGCCATAGGGCACAGATGGGAGTGGGGTTGCCAGTGTCCATGTTCATACTTGCACTGGCAGTGGCAGGAGTGTGGTGCTGGCATGCACAGGACTGCTGGCATGCACAGGACTGCTGGCCTTTGTGCATCCATTTACACCATCAGCACTGGCAGCATGGGAGTGGGTGGGGTTGCCAGCATCCATGCACATGTTCACATAGGCAATGGCTCTTGGGGGGCATGAAGTTGCCAGCATCTGTGTGCACGTTCATGCTGGCTACAGTGGCTCAGCTGAGTGCCCTCACATTAGTGAGGGGTAACCAACAAGTTGCCCTCTTGCCAGCACCAGTGGTGGGGTGCATGGATTTATGCACACCAGTTGGAGAGGGGAAGCTAGGTCCACTTATGTGTGCACACCATCAAAGTGGTAGGGGCATGTCCTTAGGAGAGTGCATGCTGGCAAAGTGGCACAGGGGAAGGAGGGTGTGGGTGGGCTGGTGCACATCAGTGGGAGCTGCTCTGTTGGATCTCTCTGATTGTCAGGCACTGTCTGCTGGTGAAGGAAGTATGATGTGGGCCCGTAGGAAGCACCCTGATTGGGCATCTGATGCTGACCTGCCAGTGAGCACAACTGGCTGTGACTCTAGGAAAGGCCAGCAGGTGGTGAGGAGCTGATATTGGACTAGTCCTATGTCACAGGCAAGACCACCTTGCTCTGTTCAGTTATGACAGTCATCCTATGGCCAAATTCTCCTAGAGGAGCATGGTAAGCCTGGGGGAATGGGTGTCCCTGGTTGTGCTCCACTGCAGACATTCCAGTACCAAGCCCTCTGGGCTCCACACAGGCATGGGGTTTCCTGCTGCCTGGATTTCAGAGGTTTGTGTCAGGAGCAGTCTGCTCCTCACCTATTCAGCTCACCTCTTCCCCAGGAGTCTCTGGGGGCCAGGAATGAGTCCCTGTGCTCGGTTGCCCCATGCAGTGCTCCTAGCCTCCTCCTGCTTCAGCCCAGCATCTCCTATTTTCTTATTGTTGAGCTTTAAGAGTTTTTTGTATATTTTGGATAGCAATATTTTGTCAGATGTATCTTTTGCAAACATTTTCTTCCAATCTGCGGCTTGTCTTCTCATTCACTTGACATTGTCTTTCACAGAGCAGAAATTTTTAATTTTAATGAAATCTAACTTACCAATTCTTTCTTTCATGGAACATGCTTTTGATGTTCGATTCAAAAACTTATTGCCATACCCAAGTTCGATTAGGAATTCTCCTATGTTATGTTTTGGAATTTTGTAGTTTTCTTTTTACATTTAGGTCTCTGATCCATTTTGAATCAACTTTTGTGAAGGATATTAAAGTCTGTGTGTAAATTCATTTCCTTGAATGTGAATGTCCAGTTGTTCCAGCACCATTTTTTTGAAGAGGCTATCTCTGTTCTGTTGTATTGCCTTTGCTATATTATCAAATATCCATTGACTATATTTATATGAATCTATTTCTAGCTTCCTTATTCTGTTCTATTTATCTATTTCTCTGTTCTTTCACCAATACCACACTGTCTTGATTACTGTAGGCTTATATTAAGTCTTGAGATTGGGTAATGTCAGTCCTCTGGCTTGATTCTTCTCTTTCAATATTGAGTTGGCTATTTTAAGTCTTTTGCCTCTCTGTATAAATTTTAAAACAGTTATGTTGATATCCACAAAATAACTTTCTGGTATTTTTATTGGGATTGTATTTATTGGACAGATGAAGTTGGGAAGAACTGATATCTTGACAATATTGAATATTCTTATCCATTGACACAGGATATCTATTTTCTTCTTTGATTTCTTTTATCAGAGCTTTGTAGTATGCCTCATATAGATATTATACATTTTAAGGTTTATACCTATGTATTTCATTTTTGGAGCTGTTAATATAAATGACAAAATGTTTTTAATTTCAACTTCCACTTGTTCATTGCTGGTATATAAGACAGTGATTAACTTTTATATATTAACCTCATATCCTGAAATCTTGCTATATTTGCTCATTAGTTACAGGAGATTTTTGTTGATTCTTTTGGATTTTCTACATAGAGGATTATCTCATTAGTGAACAAAGACAGTTTAATTTCCTCCTTCCCAGTCTGCATACCTTCTATTTTTTTCTTGTCTTATTGCATTAGCTAGGATTTCCAGTATGATGTTGAAAAGCAGTGGTAATTCCAACAGCAGCAGCATACACATTCTTTCAAGTGCACATGAAACATTCTCTAGGGTAGATAATATATAAGGCCACAAAACAAATCTTAACACATTTAAGAAGATTAAAATTATATCAAGTATGTTTTTTGGACCACAGTGGCATTAAACTAGAAATCGATAATGAGAGGTAAATCAGAAAATTTACAAATACATAGAAATTAAACAACACACTTCTGAACAACCAACGCAGCAAGAAATAACTCAAAGGGAAATAAGACACTATCTTGAGACACTTCAGGCTCCAGGCAGGCTTCCACAGACCCAACCCCCAGGCCCATCCCAATGCCAGGCCAGCCCCCATAGACCCAAGCTCCAGGCCCACACCAGCACCAGGCCAGGCCCTGCTGCCCCAGCCACCAGACCAGTAATTATGAGCACATGGTCCAGGCCATCCCCTGCAGACTCAGGCTTCAGGCCCGCCATAGTGCCAGACTGTCTCCACAGCTTCAGGCTCAAGCTGGCACCTACAGACCCAAGTTCTAGGCTTATCCCAAAGCCAGACCAGTCCCCACATCCCCAGATTTCAATGCAATTTCTGTCAAAATTGCAATGGCATTTTTCACAGAAATAGAAAAAGCTATCCTAGAATTCATATGTTAATAGAACTATAAATAATCTGAATAGCCAAAGCAATCTTGAGCAAGAACAAAACTTGAGCAAGTTCTTCTTGCTCAAGCTTACTCAAATCTTGAGCAAGAAGAACAAAGCCAAAGCATCATACTAATCTCAAAATATACTACAAAGCTGTAATAATCAAAGAAGTATGATACTGGTACAAAAACACACATATAAACCAGTGGAACAGAATAGAGAGACCAGAAATAAGTCCACACATTTATAGTCAGTTGATCTTTATCAAAGTTGCCAAGAACACACAATCGGAAAGGTTTGTCTCTTCAATAAATGGTGGTAGAAAAACTGTATATTCACAAACTAGAGAATGAAATTGGACCCTTATCTCACATCATACACAAAAATCAACTTACAATGCATTAAAGACTTAAACATAAGACCTGAACCATAAAAATCCTAGAAGGAAATGTAAGGGAAAAGCTTCTTGACATTGGTATTGGTCATGATGTTTTGAATATGACACAAAAAGCACAGGAAACAAAAGCAAAAACAGACCATTGAGATTACATCAAACTATAAAGCTTCTGCACAGCAAAGGAAACAACCAACAGGGCTAAGAGACAACCTATGGAATGGGAGAAAACATTTTCAAACCATACATCTGATAAAGAGTTAATATCCAAAATATACAAGGACCTCAAATAATAGAAAGAAAACAAATAACCCAATTTAAAAATGGGCAAATAATCTGAATAGTTTTTTCTCAAAAGAAGACATATGAATGGCCAACAGGTTATGAAAAAGTGCTCAACACTAATCATCAGAAAAATACAAATCAAAGCCACGATGAGATATTACCTCACACCTGTTAGAATGGCTACTGTCAAATAGACAAATGATAAGAAGTTTTGGCAAGGATGTGGAGAAAAGAGAACCTGTGTACACTGTTGGTGGAAATGTAAATTGCTACAGTTGTCCTAGAAACAATAGGGAGGTTTCTCAAAAGATTAAAAATAGAGCTACCATGTGATTCAGTAATCTCACTTCTGGGTACACAGATGATCCTCAACTTATGATGGGGTTACACCTGCGAAGTTACACCTGTGGGATGTAACCCCATCATAAATAGAAGAGTGTACTGAATAGATATCACTTTCACACCATCATAAAGTTGAAAAATCCTAAGTTGAACCATCATAAGTTGGGGACTGTCTGTATAGCCAAAGAAAATAAAATCAGTATCTTATGTAGCTATTTGCACACCCGTATTCTTTGCAGGGTTATTCACAATATACAAGATATAAAATCAACCTACGTGTTCATTAACACATGACTGGATAAAGAAAATGTGATACACTAGGTATATCTCCTAATGCTGTCCCTCTCCTCTCCCCCCACCCCACAACAGGCCCTGGTGTATGATGGTCCCCATCCTGTGTCTAAGTGTTCTCATTGTTTAATTCCCACCTATGATTAATGGGTGCAGCACACCAACATGGCACATGTATACATATGTAACAAACCTGCACGTTGTGTACATGTACTCTAGAACTTAAAGTATAATAATAAAAAAAGAAGACAATGTGATACAAACACACACACACACACAGAGGAATATTATTCAGCCTTTATAAAGAAAGAAATCTTGTCATTTGCAACAAGATGGATGAACCTAGAGGACATTATGATAAGTAAAACAAGCCAAGAACAGAAAGACCAATACTACATGATCTCATTTATATGTGAAATCTGAAAAGTTGAACTCATAGAAGCAGACAGTAGAATGGTTGTTGCCAGGGGTTCAGGGTTAAGGGAAATGCAGAGATGTTGGTCAAAGGGTACAAAATGTTTGTTGTGCAGGATAAATAAGTTCTGTGAATCTAATGTACAGCATGGTGACTATAATTAACAATATTTTGTTATATACTTGAAATTTGCTAAAAGAGTCATTCTTAAGTGTTCTTACCATTAAAAAATGTTGTAAATATATGAGGTGATGAACATGTTAATTAGCTTATTGTGGTAATCATTTCATGGTGTGTAAGAAAACATTATGTTGTATACTGTAAATATATACAATTTTATTTATAAATTGTACCTCACTAAAAGTGAGAAAAATATTTATTAATAAATTTTTTTAATTAAGTAATTAATTAATAATTTTTTTAATTAAGTAATTAATTAATAAAACATACTAATGAAAGAAAAGCAGTGTTGAAAGGGACAGCCTTCCTGAAGAAAGACTAATTGTCCCTGAAGGAAGACTAATTGTTATTAAAATGTGTCAAATATTTTATTTTTGTATGGGAGGCAGTGTAGTTCATGGTTTAAAGTATGGTCTCTTGAGTCAGGTGCCAGGTTTTAATACTAGCCTTATGATTCATCAGTTGTGGCAAGTCCCTTAACCCTCCTGCATCTCTATTTTCTCATGTGTAATATAGGGATGACGATAGTACCTAACTTAGAAGGTTGTGAAAAATGCCAACATTTATGAGGTACATGGAAGAGTATCTGGTGTTCCATACACAGTCCTTCCTTTTTTTCAATTGAAGTAAATCATATGTACAGAAAGGTGCCTGCACAAATCGTAAGAAAATTATCACAAAAACAGACATACCGTATTATCTCCACTCAGTTCTCACAGAAGGTTCTTTGTGTCTCTTTTTCAATCACACTATCTCCTTCCTCACAAAGGCAACGACTAATCCGTCTTACTACTGGATATTTATTTTAAAATAAATGAGAAAAAAATGAAGTGGAGTTACTAGTACCTATGGTAATTCTATGTTTAATGTTTTGAGAAACTGCCAAACATGTTTTTCAAAGCAGTTGTACCATTTTACATTTCCACCAGCAGTGGATTAGGGTTCCAGCTTCTCCACATGTTCATCTACACTCATTCTTATTCATCTTTTCCATTGTAGCCGTCCTAGTGGGTGTGAAGTAGTATCTTATTGTGGTTTTGATTTGCATTTCCCTGAAAGCTAATAATATTGAGCATTTTTCATGTGCTTATTGGACATTTGTATATCTTCTTGGAGAAATGTTTATTCAAATCTGTTTACCATATTTTAGCTGGTTTATTTGTGTTTTTGTTGAGTTTTAACAGTTATTCATACTTTTTAGATACAAGTTCCTTAT
Source organism: Rhinopithecus bieti (assembly GCF_001698545.2). Lineage (NCBI taxonomy): Eukaryota > Metazoa > Chordata > Mammalia > Primates > Cercopithecidae > Rhinopithecus > Rhinopithecus bieti. Next base: position 13,880 of record NW_016829266.1, on the reverse strand, counting down.
CAGATATATGATTTGTAAATATTTTCTACCATTCAGTGGGTTATGTTTTCACTTTTTTTATACTGTCCTTTGGAGCACAAAAGGTTTTAATTCTGATGAGATCTAATTTGTCTATTTATTCTTTTGTTGCTCATGCTTGTGATTTCATATCTAAGAAGGCTTTCCCTAACCCACGGTCATGAAGATTTACTCCTTATTTTCCTCTAAGTGTTTTATAGGTTTAGCTTTTACATTTAGGTCTGTGTTCCCTTCTGAATTAATTTTTGTATGTGGTTTGAGGTAGAGGTCTAACTTCATTCTTTTTGCATATGGATATCCAATTGTCCTAGTCCCATTTGTTAAAAATACTCTACTTTCTCTATTGAATTGACACCCTTGTCCAGAGTCAATTGGCTATAAATGTGAGGTTTTCTTTAGACTCTCAATTCTATTCTATTGATCTGTACATCTATCTTTATGCCAGTACCATGCTGTTGTAATTACTGTATCTCTATAGTAAGTTTTGAAATTGGAACTAGTGGGTTCTCTAACTCTGATCTTTTTCAAGATTGTTTTACCATTCTGAGAACCTTGAATTTTCATATGAATTTTAGAACTAACTTGCCTATTTCTGCAAAGCTAGCTAGGATTTTCATAGGAATTTTATTAAATCTGTAGATAAGTTGGGGGAGTATTGCCATGTTAACAATATTAAGTCTTTCAAATCATGAACATGGAATGACATTCCATTTATTTAGGTTTTCTTTCATTTATTTTAACAATCTTTTATAGTTTTCAGAGTATATGTTTTGCACTCATTTTGTTAAATTTATTCCTAAGTATTTTGTTCTTTTGATGCTATTAAAATGAAACTATTTCCTTAATTTTATTTTCAGATGGTTTAGTGTTAATGTATAGCAATCCGATTTATATATATTGATCTTGTACCCTAAAACCTTACTAAATTTTTAACATTAGTTCCAATAGGTTGTTTGGTGTATTCTTTAGGATTTTCAATATACAAGATCAGACCATCTAAAAATAGAAATTGTTTTACTTCTACCATTCTAATCTAGACGTCTTTTATTTCTTGTTCTTGTTTAGTTATCCTGGCTATAAACTCCAGCACAATGTTGGATAAAAGTAGTTAGTGTGGGCATCTTCCTTTTGTTTCTGATATTGGGGAGAAGTTGTCATTATTAAATATAATGTTAGTGGTCAGTGTTTTGTAGATGCCCATTATCAGAATGATGAAGTTTCCTTATATTCCTAGTGTGTTGAGAGGTTCTTTTTTATCATGAAGGGTTGTAGGATTTTATCAGATGCTTTTTCTGTATCTATTGACATGATCATGTGGTTTTTGTCCATTATTCTGTCAATACGTGATAATACATTGATTGATTGATGTTAAATTAACCTTGAATTCCTGAGATAAGTCCCACTTGGTCATGATATAATCCTTTTTATACGTAGTGAGCATTTTGTTGAGGATCTATATTTATGATATGGTTTGGCTCTATGTTCCCACCCAAATTCCATGTTGAATTGTGATACTGAGTGTTGGAGGTGGGGCCTGGTGGGAGGTGATTGAATCATGAGGGTGAATTCTAATGGTTTAGCACCATCCCCTAGTGCTGTCTCATGATAGAGTTCTCATGAGATCTGGTTGTTTGAAGGTGTATAGCACCTCCCCGTTCTTTCACCCTCTCTCCTGCTGGCCAAGTGAAGATGTCCTTGCTTCCCCTTCATCTTCTGCCATGATTGTAAGTTTCCTAAGTCCTCTTCAGTCATGCTTCTTGTAAATCTTGTGGAACTGTGAGTCAACTAAACCTCTTTTCTTCATAAATTACCCACTCTCGTGTAGTCCTTTATAGCAGTGTAAGAACAGATTAATGTAATTCATAAGGAATAGTGGCTTGTAGTTTTTTTCTTATTTATGATCTTTTGTCTCGTTTTGGTATCATAGTGATATCAGCCTCATGGAATAAGTTAGCCAGTGGCTCTCCTCTTCTATATTTTGGAAGATTTTGTGAAAAAATAGTATCAAATTGTCTTTACATGTTTGGTGGAATTCATTAGTAAAGCTATCTGGGAATGATCTTTTCTTTGTGGGAAGTTTAGATTACTAGTTCAATATCTTCTTATACATCTATTCAGATTTTCTATTAATCTTGAATCAGTGTTGATAGTTTGGGTCTTTCTAGGAATTCTTCCATTTCATCCAGGCTATCTGATTTGTTGGCATACAGTTGCTCATAGTATTTCCTTATAATCCTTTTTATTTCTATAAAGTTGACAGTAATATCACCTCTTTCATCCTGTTTAGTAATTTGAGTCTTCTCTCTTTTTATCTTGGTCAGTCTAGCTAAAGGCTCGTCCATTTTG
>NW_016829266.1:5536-7836 GCF_001698545.2 Rhinopithecus bieti | reverse complement strand
TCAGTTGAAAATGCAGAAATCACCGGTCTTCTGTGTCACTCGCGCTGGGAGTTGGAGACTGGAGCTGTTCCTATTCGGCCATCTTGCTCCGCCCCCATTTTGTTAATCTTTTCTAAGACCCAACTTTTGCTTTTGTTGATTTTCTCCATTGGTTTTTAATTCTCTATTTTATTAGTTTCTACTGTAATCTTTATTCTTTCCTTTTGTCTGCTTTCTTTGGGTTTAATTTCTCTTCTTTTTCTAGTTTCTAGAGGTAGAAAATTAGGTTAGCGATTTGAGATCTTTCTTCTTTTCAATACAGGTGTTTAAAGCTACAATTGTATCTCTAATTACTGCTTTAGCTGCATCCTATAAAATTTTGTATATTATGTATTCGCTTTTGTTCATCTCAAAGTATTTTCTAATTTCATTTGTGAATATCTCCACATTTTTCTGCTATTGATTTCTATTTTCACTCCATTTGGGTCAGATAACATACTTTGTATGACTTTGATACTTTTAAATTTATGAAGGCTTGTTTTATAGCCTAGCATATGGATCTATGCTGGAAAATGTTCCATGTGCAACAAAGGTGAAGCAACAAACCACTATTCATCAGAACAAGCTGTTTTACGCCGTTTTCAGGGACATAACCCACTACTGATATAATAACTTTGTGCAAGAGTTGGATTTTTCATCTCAACATGTTCCATCTGGTCTCTGGAAGAATTATTTCAGGTTGAAGTGGAAACCTAGCAACTATCTGGTTAACATGATCAATTTAGACAGCAGGAGGTCTGGCTGACTTACAGAGCTTAGCATTTAGCAACAATGAAGAGCTTGGAGTCTAGGTTTTCTGCAAGGCTAAATATAGTTTGTTAAGAGACATTTCAGGAAGTTAAATAGTCACTTCCCTGGGATTTTGCTCTTCAAAAATCAACAAAGCTAAAATCTCACAGATCTTCTTATTTGACCATTGCTATTAACTATGCTGTAATGTCTTCCCACTATTATCCAATTTGTCATTTGCAAGACACAGAATAGAGCTGGGGGTGGTTCTTTCAGAAAGCGTTGTGCCAGGAACTTACTAATATCTCAAATAGTCACAGCTTCCAGGAGGCACATCAACCATACTGAAGGAGTTTTTGAAACTATGTATTTTATAAAATAATATGAACTCCATTAATGAAACAGCACGAAATACAAAACACCTGATATGTGTGCCCCTATCTGAGGACAGGTTACAAACATATTCTTGTCATTAACTTGTTTACTTTTAATTTAGTGTAAATATGTCTTTGACTAAGAATAAAAAGAGCTTAACTACCAATAAAAATCAAATATTTCAAAAATTCTCAAGTTTATTTAAATAACCGAATAATATTGTCTTGCTTATATGTATATTTTGAGAAAAATATTTTTAAAACAAATTTTTAACAAGAGATACAAGAAATCAGTTAAATACATCAAAAGATAAAGTATAGTGCTTATTGTGTCTGTTTCTAGCAGTAATATATTATGAAAAATATATTATCTTAAAAAGACCAAGATTTTATATGTGAAGAGAAAATATCTGGGAAGATGTATAAGAAAATAGTAACAGTGTTGACTCTGGAAAGAGAATCCAGGGTTGGCAGGGAGACTTACTTCGTATTTTATATATTCATTATATAATGGATTTTATAACATGTAATGCATTACTTTAACAAAAAAGAATAGTTGAAAGCCAGCAAGTAAAGCTAAGCTTCTGCCACTTTGTTAACCATTTCCCCTGGTCACAGGCAGAATTTAATACAGATCTAATGCATAGAATTCACAGCAGTTTAGAACTGGGGACTTTTAAGATCATCTGTTGTATTACATTAACTATTTCCAAACTAGTGTTGAGTTTGCTCAGTTCACCTGCCAGTAAATAAAACCACATTCCAGTAGAGCTAAAGAATATGGGTAGCTCTTGAAATTCACCTTAATGGAATTTGAGCTATAGTTGATGGTGTAGATTTCTGCCCTACTCCTTAATGTCATAAATGCCAGGATCATTTCTTGCAGAAATGGGTAGGATGAGTAGAATAGGTGTTTGCCGTGAGCCTTCCATCTCCTCCCTAAGTTCCAAACACATTCCATTACAGATTCAGATTTTTGAATGAAGACACTGACATTTACCGAAATGCATATGCTCCTGTGGGAAACAAGCAATGAAACTTAACCATGAAGAATTGAGTCTATTGATTATTTCCTGAAAGTTGGAAGCAAGCATATGGGGAAAAGGAGAGGAGAAACTGGAAACACCACGGAGAGGAAAGAGAATACTGAAGAAAGCT
>NW_016829266.1:0-2074 GCF_001698545.2 Rhinopithecus bieti | reverse complement strand
CTGGGTGACAGAGCGAGGCTTCGTCTCAAAAATAAATAAATAAATAAATAAATAAATAAATAAATAAATAAAAAGAATAAAACTCCTTGATCCCAGGGTCAATAGGAACAATGAAGGAATTCATTGTTTTTCTTTATGTCTCAAACTCAAGTCGGTTGTCAACCAGAGCTTGGCAATGATGCAGAACTGCAGACTTGTGTTTCTCAAATATGGATATGAGGAGACACGGAGGGTTTTGGAAAGTAGAGCTATGGAGCTGCCAATAAAAGATACGTAGAGAAGAAGACAACAAAGATCCTACAAATGACCCCTTCCCTGCTCTGTAGCCCTCTTCTGGCTTATATTCGGATGTGAAAAGCATTTCTACCTGGTTTCCCTCAGGAAGTAAAGTTTGGCCTGAGCTCTGAAGTATGTGGAAGAAAGAAACAATGTATCAGACAAAGCAAACAGGCTGTGCAAAGGCTCTGTGGCAGAGATATTATGGCACATTCCAGGTACAGAAATAAGGTTAGTGTGGCTAGACTACAAGAAGTGAGGGAGAAAATGGCTGGAAGGGTAACTGAAGTGTCAGATCATCAGGGCCTTGAAAACCATGTCACTTTCATTTGTATAGCTTTATATGCAGAACAATGAGTAGCCAGTGAAAGTTATTTGGGGAGACACTACATGCCCAGATTCTCATTTAGTGATTGGTCTGTATGAATTGTGGTGAATAAATTAAAGGTGGAGAGAGACTAGGTTCAAGGAGACTTTTCTTTTTTTCTTCTTATTTTATTTTAACTTTTAAGTTCAGAGCTACAACTGCAGGTTTGTTACGTAGGTAAACTTGTGTCATGGGGTTTGTTGCACCTATTATTCATCACCCAGGTATTAAGTCTAGTACCCATTAGTCGTTTTCCTGATCTTCTCCCTCCTCCCACTCTCAACCCTCTGAAAAGCCCCAGTGTGTGTTGTTCCCTTCTTTGTGTCCATGTGTTCTCATCATTTAGCTCCCACTTATAAGTGAGAACACGCAGTATTTGGTTTTCTGTTCCTGCATTAGTTTGCTAAGGATGATGGCCCCAGCTCTATCCAAGTGCCTGCAAAGAACATGATCTCATTCTCTTTTATGGCTATGTAGTATTCCATGGTGTATATCTGCCATTTTCTTTATCCAGTCTATCATTGATGGGCATCTAGATTGATCCCATGTCTTTGCTATTGTGAATAGTGCTGCAATGAACATACGCATGTGTGTGTCTTTATAATAGAATGATTTATATTCCTTTGGATATATATCCAGTAATGGGATTGCTTGCTGGAATACTATTTCTGTCTTTAGGTCTTAGAGGAATCGCCACCATCTTCCACAATGGCTGAACTAATTTACACTTCCACCAACAGCCTATAAGTGTTCCTTTTCTTCACAACCTCACCAGGATCCATTATTTTTTGACTTTAAAATAGCCATCTGACTGGTGTGAGCTGGTATCTCATTGTGGTTTTGATTTGCATTTCTCTGATGATCAGTGATGTTGGTTTATTATTATTATTATTATACTTTAAGTTCTAGGGTACAAGTGTGCAATATGCAGGTTTGATACATAGGCATACATGTGCCATTTTGGTTTGCTACACCCATCAACTCGTCATTTACATTAGGTATTACTCCTAATGCTATCCCTCCCCAACCCCCCACCCTGTGTCCAAGTGTTCTCATTGTTCAATTCCCACCTATGAGTGAGAACATGCGGTGTTTGGTTTTCTGTCTTTGTGATAGTTTGCTGAGAATGATGGTTTCCAGCTTCATCCATGTCCCTGCAAAGGACATGAATTCATCCTTTTTTATGGCTGCATAGTATTCCATGGCATATGTGTGCTACATTTTCTTAATCCAGTCTATCATTGATGGATATTTGGGTTGGTTCCAAGTCTTTGCTATTATGAATAGTGCTGCAATAAACATACATGTGCATGTGTCTTTATAGTAGCATGATTTATAATCCTTTGGGTATATAGATGTTGGGGTTTTCTTCATATGATTGTTGGCACACATATGTCTTCTTTTGAGAAGTGTCTATTCAAGTCCTTGACC